>NC_092636.1:43657528-43692046 GCF_039555335.1 Amphiura filiformis | reverse complement strand
CTTATTATGGTGTAAGCATCAAATATCACAGGGCTCACTGTAAAAGCTGGTCAGAAAAGGTAGTCAGAAAAGGGGTAGTTGTAAATTTAGTAACGTATCGAAACGTATGGAAACGTATGGAAATGGGTGGAAAAGGATGGAAATGGATGGAAATAAGATAGGAAGATCGAAAAGGATGAAAATGGGCTGGAATAAATCAAAATATGACTCGAACATCTTAAAATGGGTACAATAAGAGCTAAAATTCAAAAATGTGTTTACCCGTCAAAAAAATATTTAGAAAAGCTCGTCTCCGAAGAACTTCACCACCATCAGTGCTATAGGTGCGATACGTGAAACGAAATAGCTTCCTCCATGCTTTCAGCGGCATGAAACACTATAAAGTTTTTTTCAACTTCATTCAATTATTTAATTCAATAAACTAACTTTCTTTTCTTTCCCACCTTCCTTCCTTCCTTCCTTCCTTCCTTCCTTCCTTCCTTCCTTCCTTCCTCCTTTCTTTCTTTCTTTCTTTCTTTCTTTCGTTCGTTTCCTTTTCTTTCTTTTTTTCATGTGACTAGATGGGCGCTTTCTTTCTAGACAGGATGTCTGGAAAAGTGGGAGGCTTTATTTCATGGAGGAGCGGATAATACCTTCTCATTCTAATTCATTCTCATTTTTTTTCTATATCTCAATAAATTTCGATTCTTATTGCTTTTTTTTGGTCTTATCTTTTTATTTTTTTCTCTTTCTTTTCGTATCTTTTTTCTTATATTTTGTATTTTGTCTTTCATTTTTCTTTTCTTTTGTTTTCATTTGTTTTCTTATCTTCCCTATTTCTGCATTTCTTTTTCTTGCTTTTTCTTTTCATGCAAATAAAATTCAAATAATGGAAGGAAAAAAGAATTTTGTTTTAATTAATCAATTAACGCAAGAAGGAAATAATGAAAGAACAATTCTTCTTTAATTAAGAATAAATAAATTGATTTTTATTGATATTAATCAATTAAATAAATAATTGTACTTAATTTTTCTCAATAACATTACTTATTAGCATTAAATAAACTCCATGCATTTTTTTACCATCCAAGTCTAAAATCAAAAACAATGACCTTGGTGACATTGACCCATAACCAAAACAAATTTGCTTTAGTGAAAATCCTCTGGTCACAATCCACACTTCCCTGACCTCCATGCAAAGCTACTGCAAACTTAAAGCAATTCAGAGCTGTAGCTGCAGAATTCAATGCATTTTTGCGCCGGTGATTTCAAAAATTTCTTCGTTTATTTTGTACGTTTTTTGCAACAGTATTTGCATCAATTTCGATCCATGGTGGAATATTTTGACCCATTTCCATCCATTCTTACCCATTTCCATCCGTTCCTACCCATTTCCATCCTTTTCCATCCTTTTCCACCCATTTCCATACGTTTCGATACGTTACTAAATTTACAACTACCCGTCAGAAAAGGTGGTCAGAAAGGGTGGTCAGGTTATGGAAATTCCCCTCAATACCTAACAAAACTGAGATTTTGTATGAATTGAGTTAGATGCTGCAGGCCTATTTGATTTCACTTAATAAGTGTAATAAAGACAAGTAATTGAAATATCAGGTTGCTGGAATGTTTTGTAACAATGTGTGATATCTGGTTTAGGAGACCCAAGCCGGCAAATTTGTAATTGAGATCAAGGCAAAAAATATGGTGTAGGGCCTTACAAAAATAACATTTAAAAAAAATGGATACTACAAATCATTAGAACTCTAGAACCAAGCATACTGAAGTATGGCGGTTGCAGTATAATCAGGAAACGAAATGTGAATAATGCTTCCTGGGGTCTGAAATTGAAGCTTTTTTTTGCTCAGATGGCGTGACAAACTTTTTCAAAAACTACCAAGCCCCCCCACCTTGATATCTAATGGTGCGTCCCTTATATAGGTTTATACAAGACATGTAGTGTTGTATATTTTTTATTCGTCATCGAAGTGATTACATAACTTGGGTCACGGCCGGTCGTTGCATCAATCTGTCGTCTTAGGGCATTTAAATAAAGGCACTTAATTTAATGCCCATGTGACTAGATGGGCGCTGACATTACAGCGTCTAGACAGGATGTCTGGAAAAGTGACCTTTGGCACAACGTGGGGTCTTCCTGTGTATTTCAATTGGAAACGCGGGATGCATGTCCAAATTGTCTAGCAAATTGTCATTTTTTGCAACTTTGTAGTATTATTGTAAGAGTTTCCGTCGATAACTTTTTTTCCGGCGATCAAAACTTTCAAAATTTAGTTCTTGAAAACATACTAAAAACAGAATCCTCCCATGTATAATTATAGTTAGGGGAAAAAGTTCACTTTGGTGACCACTCTCTGGCTAGTAAGGTTTGACGATTGATTCGACTTCTATGGACCATTTAGCCAAAAAAATAGCCACCATGTCCCTCGCGAAAACCCTGCATTTTTGAAGAGGCCAAAATCAAAATGGCAAACGCCACCATTTTACCGTTTTGAAAATTTAAGTTTTGAACCAGAGCACTATAATCATGCACAAAGACACTAGGTTTTTCGGATATGTCGAGTACAAGTTGTTCCGATTCTGACATTAGTTTGAAATTTGGCATCATTTTCAACCCAGAAATCCAAGATGGTATGCACCATCTTGAAAATTATTTTGAACAAAGGATAAATCGTGTACAAAGACACTTTTTGGATAAGTCGACCAAAAGGATTTCAAATTTGACATTACTTTGACATTACGAACTCATATTAACCCAGAAATCCAAGATGGTGGCTGCCGTCGCCAACAAGAAAAAAAAAAGTTTTGAACCAGATTACCTAAAATCGTGTACAAAGACACTTTTTCCGGTAAGTCGACCCCAAGAAATCCGAATCTGACATTAATTTGACGTTACAAAATAATTTTTGCCCAGAAATCCAAGATGGCCCCATTTGGTAGAGCGTAAATGTGATTTTTGAATGAGAGCAGAAGCATAAGTGTGTCATTTCCGCCTTATCTGGGGTTCATGTCTCTTATATGGGGTTTCAACTGCCTTATCTTGGGTTTACATCCCTTATCTAGGGATAAGGCGCCTTATCTGTGGTTTAGACGGCCTTATCCTGGGTTCACGTTCCTTACCTGTGGCTAAGATGCCTTAACCTTAGCATATCGCAGTCTAAACCCAGATAAGGCATATAAACCCCAGATGATGCGCCGTAACCCCAGATAAGCGACGTAGACCCCAGATAAAGCAGTCTAAACCCCAAATAAGGCGCCTTAACCCTAAATAAGGAACATAAACCCCAGAAAAGGCATCTAAACCCCACATAAGGTGCCTTAACTCTAGATAAGGGTTGTTAACCCCAGATAAAGGTCGTAAACCTCAGATAAGGCATCTAAACCCAAGATAAGGCGCCTTAACCCCAGATAAGAGACTTAAACTCAGATATGGCAGTCTAAACCCCAGATAAGGCGTCGTCTGGGGTTTACTTCTCTTATATTAGGTTTATGTTCCTTATTTATGGTTAAGGCGCCTTATTTGGGGTTGGGACTGGTTTATCTGAGGTGTACGTCCCTTATCTGGGGTTACGGCGCCTTATTGGGGGTTTAAACTGTCATATCTGAGTTTACGTCTCTTATCTGGGGTTAAGGCGCCTTATCTTGGGTTTAGATGTCTTATCTGAGGTTTACGACCCTTATCTGGGGTTAACGACCCGTATCTAGAGTTTGGGCACCTTATGTGGGGTTTAGATGCCTTATCTTAGGTTTATGTTCCTCATTTAGGGTTAAAGCGCCTTATTTGGGGGTTGGACTGCTTTATCGACGGTCTACGTCTATTATCTGGGGTTACGGCGCATTATCTGGGGTTTAGATGCCTTATCTGGGTTTAGACTGCGATATGCTAAGGTTAAGGCATCTTAGCCACTGGTAAGGAACGTAAACCCAGGATAAGGCCGTCTAAACCACAGGTAGGGCGTCTTATCCCTAGATAAGGGATGTAAACCCAAGATAAGGCAGTTTAAACCCCATATAAGGGACATGAACCCCAGATAAGGCGGAAATGACACATTTATGCTTCTGCTTTCATTCAAAAATCACATTTACGCTCTACCAAATGGGGCCATCTTGGATAACTAAGCAAAAATTATTTTGTAACGTCAAATTAATGTCAGATTCGGATTTCTTGGGGTCGACTTACCGGAAAAAGTGTCTTTGTACACGATTTTAGGTAATCTGGTTCAAAACTTATTTTTTTCAAGATGGCGCCGGCGGCCACCAGCTTGGATTTCTGGGTAAATATGAGTTCGTAATGTCAAAGTAATGTCAAATTTGAAATCCTTGTGGTAGAAAATAAAAAAAAGTGTCTTTGTACACGATTTAAGGTCCTCTTGTTCAAAACTAAATTTTTCAAGATGGTGCCGGCCACCATCTTGGATTTCTGGGTGAAAATGATGCCGTAATGTCAAACTAATGTCAGAATCGGAATCCTTGTACTCGACATATCCGAAAAAGTGTCTTTGTGCATGATTATAGGTGCTCTGGTTCAAAACTTAAATTTTCAAAATGGTGGTGGCGGCCATTATTGATTTTGGCCTCTAGCGAAAAATGCCGGGATTTTCGCGAGGGACATGGTGGCTATTTTTTTCTAAATGGTCCATAGAAGTCGAATCAATCGTCAAACCTTACTAGCCAGAGAGTGGTCACCAAAGTGAACTTTTTCCCCTAACTAATTATTTTGCCTATTAAATTTTAAGCAATTTTGTGGTATTTGTCTGAAAAATTCCTAAAATCTCTTATCATTGTAGCACATCTACTGATCACTTGGTGGTCTTGGTATGGCGGCGCCCATGGGTTACGTGGGCATTAAATTTAGTGCCTTTTATTTAATACCCTATCCCAGTGGGCACAGGTTAGGATTTCGACGTTGAATCAACGTTGATACAACGTCGAAGTTTTAACCTAACCTGATTTCAACCTAGAGGTTAGTTGAAATCAGGTTGAAATTTCGACGTTGATACAACGTTGAAATTTCAACCTGATTTCAACTAACCTCTAAGTTGAAATCAGGTTGAAATCAGGCTGAAGTCCATCAGGTTGAAATCCATTTGCAAATACAACGTGATTTCAACGTGATTTCAACGTCGATATTGATTTTGACGTCGAAATTTCAACGTGATTTCAACGTCAGGTATCACTAAGATGTGGATATATGAAAACCATATTGTGAGCAGGATATCTTGGGAATTCATCATCTACTGCTTCCCAGTGTCATTCGCCCAAAATCTTCAAGCTGTGACTACACGCTACCTCAAGAGATGGGCAGGCCTGCTGAAATGCGCCAACCCCTCTATTCTCTACAGAAAGAGAGATAACAAGGACGTCCAACTGAAAGCTTTAACAACGCATTTCAAAATGTATGCTTTTGGTGAAGTACCACATCATGAAATACTCTGTGGACGAGGAGACACAGTTCATCTATGGTCACATAGAGCAGAGACAGAGAGGAAAGAAACAGTGGAATGGTGTGAAAGAGCTGAATGAAAGACATCTTTTTATCAACGAGCTATGCAGAGGGCAACATGGTCGCCAGGGCCTGGTCTTCATCAAGGGTCAGAAACGCCAAGAGCAGATGTCTAAGCAAGAGCATAGGAGCACGCTATCATCCATTACCAAAGATGTCTCAGAAGAGCACCTACTTGTCTCCTTATATGGAATGGCAAAACAAGGTCGCTTCCTCGGATGGGAAACAGCCATGCACATGGACACAAGATGGAATAGTCTCCTCTACTCCTGGTCACCTGAGATGCTGAAATTTTACCTCAACTCAATCCAAGACACACTACCCTCACCTGCCAAATTGAAGACTTGGAACAAACACCCACTAGGTCAGTGTACTCCCTGTGTCTACGACTGCTGCACAATGCTGCACATATTCAACTGCTGCCAGTACTCTCTTAGAACAGGCGGCCGTTACAACTGGAGACATGACATGGTACTCTAAGAGATAGTCCACCAACTAGTTCCTGCTGTTTTGAAAGCTAGATGGGGGACAGTAGGAGAAGGAGATCAACAGAATGTCACCGGCATTTCATTCCAAACGAAGTACAGAAATGTAGCATGGCACAGAACCCAATAAGACAACATCATCCAAAGCTGTGAGGACTGGCAAGTAGTGTGTGATGAGAACAAAATAATGCCCAGCTATGTTCCCTCCAGAGATAGTGACAACATCGAAAAGGCCAGACATAACTGTCTACTCACCATCAGACAAGCAAAGCATCATAATTGAACTCACAGTACCTGCTGAAGAGACTTAGCACAGACCAACCTCAGAAAGAAAATGAAGTATGAAGATCTAATCCAGGAAGAACAAGCAGCAGGATGCGAACTGAAATACTTCCCAGTGGAGGTGGGATCAAGAGGATTCACAAACAACACACTTCAAACCTGCTTTTTTTTGGCCTCACAAACAAAGAAACTAAAAAGGCGCTGGATACTGTGGCGAGAACAGCATTAAGAGCAACATACACTCTATGACTTGCACGCAACAACAGACACTTTGGGAACTGGGAATTGGCGAATATATGCCACCACTCGACCTACCTGAAGTTGAATAAATGACCAAGCTTTACTTCCCTACATAGGACCAGGCACGTTGGTTTCAACACCTTATACCAACAGTTCCTAGTCTGCAAGAAGGGAGTAGCCACTACTGTAATGTGATTCCCTGATTTTTTTCTGTTCAAACAAACTTTCTAACTATCATAATGAATTCTTTATTCAACACCAAAAACTCAAAAATATTGAAGAATTATTTATTTAATTTTTTCTTTAGCTAATAGTGTTTTTCTGTCTCATTTTGTTTAGTTCACCTGTAATTTGCTTTCTTTGTGGATCAGAATAGCCGCCTTCTATTTTTACATTTAACAGCTCTTGGAACGCAGATTTCGTTCAAAACTGCTTTCCTGTATATAATATTAATTTATGTCTAAGTACTGTTACTACCTTAAAAACTATATTTTTATTTTTTTATGTATAAACAATTGAACTGTATGTATTAATTGCCAGCATGTCATATTAATTTGTTGTTTATATAATCATACCCCAGAAGGGGTCGATAAAGTTCAATAAAAGTTCAAGTTCAAGTGCAAGTGGAACACGTGATTTGATTGTGACGTCATCCTGATGCCGCTATAGTTTTTTTTAGTCTAGGGAATGTTTTCTCAGTTTATCATAATATTATTTTTAAATAAAGATATAAACCATTCTGTGCAATTATTTCTGGAAATGAGTAACAATTTTTTTTCACATGTTTTTTTTCAATATTTCGAAAAATGAGGCGAATTTCCAAAAAAAATATATAAAAGTTTCCCGAATTACACGTCTCTATTAGGATAGGAGTAGGATCTTAGGATTCCTCGAATGGCTTCCATTCAAAAAATGTGTAGTTTTATATACTTTGGACTTAAACTTCAGATACAGATACAATGAAGTCGGAAAAGGTCCATGTTCTCTCCCATTAACCTCCCCATTTTTGCTCAGAAATATCAGCAATTAGTAATTGGGGAACAATTAAAGGAAATAGCAACCCTTCTTTTCATTTTTTATGAAATCTTTAGCGTGAACATTCAGATATATACTCCCATTGTAATCAGTAAAGCTTCTACTGTGTTTAGATCCGAAATTGCTCAAAATCAATTGTGAACAGATAATAAAAAAAAATAATAATAACTTCATTATGACAATTTAAGAAAGGCTCTGCAAAAATGTTGTCATCGTTAAAAGCAATTAGCAGTTATTAGCTACTCGTCAATAAAACCAACATAATTAATAAAAATCCTACCTGCACTATTAGATAAAGCATAACAAGGAAAGTACATGAAACCTCTTAATTATGGTACAAATTAAACGGATCTATTAAACCGATGACCAATTTCCATCTATATATATTCACATTATCTGTTTGGTCTCTGAAAAGTACAAGGCGTTGTCTTTTATCATTTATGTTCAACGTTAATACGCCGTGTCTAATATCAAATAATTCATAATAACGTCTTATATGTTGAAATACAAAAATTTTAAAAAGATAAAAAAGAAAAAAACAACGCGTGGGCAAGTTAAGATAGAAATACACTTTTCGTGAGGCCAGTTCAGTATCAGTATACATGTAGGAGTACCCGGGAGGAGTACATACAACCCAGTGCCGGAATGAGAAAAAACATTCACAATGTCTTGGCCATTTGGCTTCTGTTGCATTTTTTACTTGGTAAGCATCCTTTCATAAATATTATTTATTTTGTAAGTTAAACATCATTGAGTTAGCAGCATCTAGACTGATATTGGACTCTGTCATATTGACATAAGCTTAGAATGTTACCTTTTCAGAGTCTGAGTAGAGCATAGACGTAGCTTGCGAAGCCTTCACGGCGTCTTCATTCATCAGCGTAGTGATTACACTCCTCCGGTCACCTGACCACACGGTGGGTGGTCAAGTGACAGCAGATCATCATAGATGGCGGGCAGGTCGTATCCGTCATCCGTGTTGAGTATATGTCTGTGGGTCTTGATCTCTAAGGTTTAGATATCAGGTGACCGGAGGTGTGTATCTCTACGCAGAATGAAGACGCCGCCGAGATGGCGTCGCAAGCTACGTCTTTACTCTACTCAGACTCTGAAAGGTAACTTATTATTGAGTTAAATGCACAAAATTTGCATTGATGGGAAATCAGCGTTTCAAGTTAAATTTGCACTGCGTTAATCAAACTTAACTATACTTTGGTATAATGTCGTGGTAATTAAGTTTCAATTTAAAAGTTAATTTTTATATATTTTTGTATTTTCTCCTAAAGCAACGGATGCCAGTCACCCAAGGGGAGACGATTATAATCTAACCACGGAGCTTTTCTCAAAATATGGTTCAACAAATCCACGACCTGTAGGAAATTCCAGCACTCAAGTAGAAGTTGTTATAAGTCTGAATATTGCGAGGATCATTGAATTGGTAAGAGAACTAAAACTTTTTCATAAGCATTGCACCACAGACCCATATTAATTATCCGTACTCCCCATTATTGAAATCTACAATTTAGTACCCCTATTAATGGAAAACACGTGTATTTTTCTCATTGATCCTGTTAAGCAGTACGACTGGAAATAGTTGGATTTTGTAAGCCAAAACCTATCTAAAGTATTCAAATATCTACTAAAAATCGTTTAAAACTTAGTATAGATGATTTTGTATTTACTTTCATAAATGGGACCGAGTTTTAAAAAGGACGAAAAGCTACACAGCAAAGGGTTTTTTTAAACTTTGACCCCTTTTTAGGTTTTGAAACGTTTTTTAGTAAATATTGATTTTTTTTAATTAAGGCTATTCTTGATTTCTTGCCCTGCGGGGCCCTTATATATTGTGGTCCCACTTTGAGTGTTTAGTCGTCGTATAGGAGTCGCCGGCCACGGGCCTGCCGGCCCTGCGACCTTGATGTTTGTTTTTGATACTGGGCCCCAGTTAAGGGAGCACACCACTAAATCAATGTGCCATTTGTGTCGCCCTAATGAGGTCCGGTAAAATACAAAAACTTTTAAAGGTATTATGGGCTGGAAAGAAAAAAAGCAAGGTACACCAACTTGATGTGGGGAAACAAGTAAAATGCAGACTAGACAGTATGCATGGGGACAAAAACAGCAAACGTAGGCAGAAGAAGTAGGCAAAGTTCGATAGCCAAAAATTACCAGTTCCAAGGTCCACAGAAGTAAGTGCTGAACCTGCAAAAACAACAAGGATCAATGGTAATACAAAATTGCACTAGAACAAGTGATGAAAATCACTGTGCATATAAACAGACACGCTAAACCAGGCCCGTACGCAGGGGGGGTGCGGGGGGTGCGACCGCACCTCCCCAAATTTGATAAAGTACACAAAAAGTCCCAAAATGTAAGAATTTGCGAGCGTAAAGCGAGCAAAGTTAAAGCAAAAATCAAGTTTTTACGCTTTTTTAAAAAAATGGTCCAAATTAGGGAGGGAAAAGTCCACTTTTCACAAAATCGCCCCTCCCCCCCCTTTGGCAAAAAGTCCACTTTTTCAAATCAGCCCCCCCCCAAAAAAATCCTGCGTACGGGCCTGCGCTAAACCAAACATCCAGAGTAGGCACAAAACAGGCAAAGTTCGATGGCCAAAAATTGCCAATTCCAGAGCCCACAAAAGTGTCAGGAAAAAAGTACACTGGAAGTGATGAAATTCACTGTGTACATAGCACTAAAACACTAAACAGACACAAACAACCGACGTTTCGAGCAGATAAACTGCTCTTCTTCAGGGACAGACAACAAAATATAAAGCAAACAACAAGAACTACATGCTGTAGTTTGAAAACAAATTCAAGTCAAAAATTGAAGGCAAGTTCAAATTGAAATAAGTAGCAAACAAAGACAGCAAACTCAGAGCAAAATAAGTTGTGTCTTCTCTCATTGAGAGCAAATTCACTACCATTTATGGGCTGTTCTTTAGACTAATAATCAGGAAGAGTAGCGAATTATAACTTTACATAAAAGTGTAAAGTTTGTGCATAAATTTGAGTCGCCAAAAAGTCGCATTTTTATAATTATCGAGAAAGTAGATCCGTGAATTAAAAAAACGACAGAAACGGGTTTGCAGTCTTGAGAGCATGTCAAAAACAGTGAGGGCGCTGTTCACGGCCTCGTAGCGGGCAAATGAGGTGGAAGGCTACCCATACATTGCAACATGTTAAATGTTCATCGATTTGCAATCGACTGGTTATCATAAAAAAATCTCAAAAAAGGCCTCAAAACTAGCAATGAAAACCGTTTTTACACGTATTTCAATGGGCGATTATTTAGTGGTGTGCTCCATTCAAGGGGCCTAGGCGTAAAACCGTGCTCCTGTGAGATTCAGCACAAAATTTTAGATTTTTTTTCCATTTAAATAGATTATTTTTAAGTTAGTGAATATATATAATGCGTTTTGGATGCAAGTTTTGCTAAGTTTATTCCACCAGAGGCCCTCAAAGTTAAAGAAATTGTCACAAATTGTAAGAAAATAAGATTTCTTAGATTTGTAATAATATGGTCTTAAGGCTGGTCTGAACCCTGGCATTATGGAAACTTTTGGGCCTCATAACTGCTAAATTGTTGGTGTAATGTATATAAAAGTATACATATTTAGAATGGCAAAGACTTGATCAATTCATCTGTGAGGTCAAATTTGGGCCAAAATGCTCATTTATCTAGGAGCAGCTTTTTTATTTTTTTTTAAATATATTTTTTGAAATATTTAAAATTTGGGCAAAAATCGCGCTTTTTATGATTTTTTTTGAAATTCTGCATTTTTTGACCATTTTTAGTGTAAATTTCTTAAAGTTGGTCGAAATACAAAAAAATAAAAAACTGCTCCTAGATATTTTTATCTAGTTTTTAAAAATTAATAAAAAAAAAAAATTGGCCCAAGAATGTTTTTGTTAATAGTAGGATAAACGAAAAAGAAGTGGGCCAAAAACCCGTTTTGGGGGATTTTTGGCCAAATGTGACCTCACAGATGAACGTAGTATATTTTTATATACTTTAGACCAACAATTTAGCAGTTATCCATAATTCCAGGGTTCAGCTCAACAAATCGGCACAAGTCCTTAAACCCCAAATATTTTGAAGGGGTGATGATTGTTGTAAAATCATTAATATTAAACCCTTGCAATTATGAAACGTAATTTCTTTTCATTTTTAAGCGGTTTTTAACAGTTAAACGGTCAAAAACTAAATGTATAGAATTGATATCTAATGCAAATCTAGGAGAGTAAGCATAATGGTCAAAATGTTGAAAATATGCATATTTTCGGAATTCACTATTATAACTTTATTGGGGCATTTCTCTAAATGTGAATGTCACAGGGCACTAATCAAAACATTTTATATTTTAAGAAAAAGATAACAAAATTCGATTTTATGAACATCAGGTACCCTGGGGCTCAGTGGCGTAACTCCAATGGGCTATGGGAGAGCCGCGTCCACGGGCACCCGGGCTAAGGGTGCCCTTAGCAGTCAAGTTAGCTTAATCGATAAAGCGTTCGACTATGGTGCGAGAGGTTGCGGGTTCGAACCCTGGTGGTGCCTAGTACGCTCTCGTGGAAAGAAATTGAGTTAGCTTGAAATTCCCCTGGACTAGGAACTCACTGCTATTTTGTCTCGTTGTAACCCTTACGAAATTCAGGGAGCTGATCCTGGTTGCGAAGGTTATTTGTGGAATATCTAGGGTGTGCACTCTTGAAGCAGCAAAGTCCCTGAATTGTTATTTAATGGTTTATGGGATGATATGGGGCCGTAGTGGTCAGCGACCACCTCTAAAGTGTGCTGAGGCTTGTGGATCAACGTCTAGGCGTTGTGCCTGTGCGTAGCGCACTATAAATTTTCTTCTTTTTTAAGGGGCACCCATCAGCAGACCGGATACCCTTTCGACACGATAATACTTTGTTATAGGAAAGAAGTGGAAACCCTTACCCACCATGCATAGAATTATACTCTTCATTTGGGTGTCCCCTTCAACACAAAATTTTCGCGGCCTTCGCGCATTGCACATAAAGACAAAAATTCAACAACTTGATTAGGCTATACCAAACTTGTATGCACATTTTTTTTGCGTGCCCGCACCACTGGTATTGTGTATTCTTTCCTCTGGGCGCCACGACTCCTAGCTACGTCACTACAGCTATAGTGATGAATCTTCAAAAGTAAAGACATTGGACAAGATGAAAACATTTGTTTAGTTATTCAGTAGGTCTATGGCTTTCAATACCAAAATTGATTAGCTCTGCACAATGCACACATAGTCCGACGGGTAGGACCTGTTTTTTCTTACTTAGCAACTATATACTCAAGACTCTGATCGTTCAAGAAAGTTTAACTGCGAAAGTCCACTACCTGCCTCACCCGAAAACAATTTCAGCACAAAATCATTTGAAAGATCAATTTAAGACCAATATTCAACTTCATTATGACCAAAATGAATGCGTGATTGTCCTGTTTGTGCAAATTTTCACGCGCTCCGCTCCAAGAATTGGGGGAGGGTGCCATTATGTGTCCTTAGCCCTGGGCGCCACAAGCCATAGCTATGCATATTTTCGGAATTCACTATTATAACTTTATTGGGGCATTTCTCTAAATGTGAATGTCACAGGGCACTAATCAAAACATTTTATATTTTAAGAAAAAGATAACAAAATTCGATTTTATGAACATCAGGTACCCTGGGGCTCAGTGGCGTAACTCCAATGGGCTATGGGAGAGCCGCGTCCACGGGCACCCGGGCTAAGGGTGCCCTTAGCAGTCAAGTTAGCTTAATCGATAAAGCGTTCGACTATGGTGCGAGAGGTTGCGGGTTCGAACCCTGGTGGTGCCTAGTACGCTCTCGTGGAAAGAAATTGAGTTAGCTTGAAATTCCCCTGGACTAGGAACTCACTGCTATTTTGTCTCGTTGTAACCCTTACGAAATTCAGGGAGCTGATCCTGGTTGCGAAGGTTATTTGTGGAATATCTAGGGTGTGCACTCTTGAAGCAGCAAAGTCCCTGAATTGTTATTTAATGGTTTATGGGATGATATGGGGCCGTAGTGGTCAGCGACCACCTCTAAAGTGTGCTGAGGCTTGTGGATCAACGTCTAGGCGTTGTGCCTGTGCGTAGCGCACTATAAATTTTTCTTCTTTTTTTAAGGGGGCACCCATCAGCAGACCGGATACCCTTTCGACACGATAATACTTTGTTATAGGAAAGAAGTGGAAACCCTTACCCACCATGCATAGAATTATACTCTTCATTTGGGTGTCCCCTTCAACACAAAATTTTCGCGGCCTTCGCGCATTGCACATAAAGACAAAAATTCAACTTGATTAGGCTATACCAAACTTGTATGCACATTTTTTTTGCGTGCCCGCACCACTGGTATTGTGTATTCTTTCCTCTGGGCGCCACGACTCCTAGCTACGTCACTACAGCTATAGTGATGAATCTTCAAAAGTAAAGACATTGGACAAGATGAAAACATTTGTTTAGTTATTCAGTAGGTCTATGGCTTTCAATACCAAAATTGATTAGCTCTGCACAATGCACACATAGTCCGACGGGTAGGACCTGTTTTTTCTTACTTAGCAACTATATACTCAAGACTCTGATCGTTCAAGAAAGTTTAACTGCGAAAGTCCACTACCTGCCTCACCCGAAAACAATTTCAGCACAAAATCATTTGAAAGATCAATTTAAGACCAATATTCAACTTCATTATGACCAAAATGAATGCGTGATTGTCCTGTTTGTGCAAATTTTCACGCGCTCCGCTCCAAGAATTGGGGGAGGGTGCCATTATGTGTCCTTAGCCCTGGGCGCCACAAGCCATAGCTACGCCACTGTCCTACACGTCGGACTATGCACATCCTTGGTCAGGGGCACCCGATCTACTTTCGCCCCCGGGCACCCAGGCCCAAAGTTACGCCACTGCTGGGGCTTAAGCGTAAAATCGTGCTCATGAGAGATTCAGCCAAACTTGAAATCGGCTGTGTAACCCTAACACTAGGAAACCCAACAGTCCAGAAAGTAGTACCCCTTTTGTCCGGAACAGGCTAGGTTTGTCCATATCAGTCCACAAAAGTCCAGATAGCCGACACCTAGAAGGTAATTCAATTTTGGTTCAGAGTTTGTTCACTTTTTCCGTAAAAGTCCAGAAGAGTCCGGAAAAGTCCGCAAAATCCTAGAACTTGTGTTGGGGCTAGCTGCAGACATGAAGTCTATGCTGGTCAATCCAGCAGCAGTCTCATCTAGCTCCAGACCCATTGTTAAACTGTTGACTTAAGGCCAGCTCAGTGTGTATATTCGAAGGCGAATATACTTGATGAGTAAATGACAGCAAACCAGTGAAAAATACCACAAAACTCGGTCAGTGGAGGTCCGCTCGTACATGTCAATAGCATCAGCGGACAATTCGATCGCTCATTGAATTAATATTATCACGTGGTAATAAATTTGCATTGGACAATAGATTACTATAATGGTTTAGTACTGCATATCTCGGTTTAATCTTCATTAAGCAGGTGTATGGCTGGAAAGGTCACGGTGAATTTGCCGTGGACATAACTGCACTATGCCTCGGCTTCTCAACAGATTTAAATGACCGCGAAAGAGCTTCCTTTATTCTAGTTTCCTCTAACTCCCTATATTTCTCCTCGGTGACAACTTTATCTTTCCTGTCCATAAGTGTCCGGATCACACTAGCTGAGTTTGTGTTGTACGGGGTGGTGCGATTGGAAATGAAGATATTGATCTGTATGTGTCGCTTTTCTGTAAACTAAAGCGCTCCACAGACTCCGAGTATTAGACGTACAATATTGTATGTAACACATACCTTATTTAATCTATTGCCATTCTATTTCCAGCAATGTTTAAGTTCTAACGAATGTTTGATGACGAAAATTCGAAAATATGTTACATATAATATCTAGCAGAAATATATTATCGATTTTTCGTCATCAAACATTCGTTAGAACTTAAACATTACTTGAAATAGAATGGCAATAGATTAAATAACGTATACAGCCTGTCTCAAAAAAAATTGTGCAAGTGATAAGCGCCCTCTATGGCGATTAGAAAATACCGTTGAGACACGATGCTTACATCAAGGGCACAGTCTTAGCTCTCAAATACCGTTTGTTCTGTTCAATTTGCTCTTTTTAATCTCGAGATATGTTTAGTTAAGAACGAAAGGGTAAAATCACAATTGTGCCACTTTTACTGGGGAATATGGCTGTACATGTAAATCAATGATCTACCAAAAAAACGTTGACAACGTAAAGAAAGCAGCAAGTTTAAAAAGCCCCCACCTCGGCTCACTTTTTGAAACTTGGTCCCATTTTGAATATCAACAGCAAATCGGTGTTTTTAGCATCATTGCCATTAACATGCCTACTTGTTATTCGTTTAATTCAATCATTGATCATGAACTTAATAATTATTATAAAACAAAACATATATAGGATATTGGCCAAGAACAACATAATAACCTTTCTGATCGTTCCAGAATGCTAACAACTTTTAAGTAATATATCGCATCGGCACATTAAGAAGATTCATAACACTTCTGGAAATGTTTTAAGTTGATAATTATGACAAAGTTTAAATCAGTATATTTTACAAATGGGACCAAGTTTCAAAAAGTGAGCCGAGGTGGGGCTTTTTAAACTTGCTGCTTTTTTACGTTGTCAACGTTTTTTGGTAGATTTCGTTTCTTTTTATGAATGAAGCCGAGTAGCTCCAAGCTTGAAAAGTCATCCGGTTACGAAGTACTCCATAAGACGAATAAAGCGAAAAATAGAAGTTTGAATATTTTATCCTTGATTTATGACAAT
Source organism: Amphiura filiformis (assembly GCF_039555335.1). Taxonomy (NCBI): domain Eukaryota; kingdom Metazoa; phylum Echinodermata; class Ophiuroidea; order Amphilepidida; family Amphiuridae; genus Amphiura; species Amphiura filiformis. Next base: position 43,675,673 of record NC_092636.1, on the reverse strand, counting down.
AAAAAATACGAGTATATGTAGCTATAACTAAAATGTACGTGGTTCTTTGTAGCACTGGGGCAATCTAGTTGGATATCCAAATTTCGCCGTTTGTGGTTCTTTGTAGCCCTGCAGGCAATCTAGTTGGATATCTTTATTGAGCGGCGGTTGTTGGCGGTCTTTCGCGGTTCGTGGTATTCCTTTATTCTTCAAGCCCTGTCCTCTATCGGGGCTAAATTTATTGTATAAGCTTGTTGGAAATCCATATTTCGCGGTGTGTGGTTCTTTGTAGCCCTGCGGGGCATATAGTGGGATATCTCTATTGAGGTGGTTGTTGGAGGTCTTTCGCGGTTCGTGGTTATAATTTTCCTTATCCTTCAAGCCTTGCCCTCTATTGAGGGCTAATTTATAGTTAAAACTTGTTGGACATCCATATTTCGCGGTGTGTGGTTCTTTATAGCCCTGCGGGGCAATATAGTTGGATATTTCTATTGAGCGGCAGTTGTTGGCAGTTTTTCGCGGTTTGTGGTTTTAATTTGTAGGATATCCATATTTCAAGATTTGTGGTTCCTGAGTCCTGCGGGGCAATCTAGCTAGATATCCAAATTTCGCGGTTTGTGGTTCTTTGTAGCCCTGCGGGGCAATCTAGTTGGATATCCCTATTGAGCGGCGGTTGTCGGTGGTCCCTTTAATTTCGGGCCGCCCTCTCCTCTACATCCCGAGGATGCTTTTCAATAATTTAAATTATACGGTGTCAACAATTACTATTACTTGGTATGATAACTTATCTTACCATGTTGACTTATATTGTTTGTTAAGGCAACTTTCGCGGTTCGTGGTTATAATTTCCCTAATCCTTCAAGCGTTGCCCTCTATCGAGGGCTAATTTGTGCCTGGACACCTCGAATAAGCCGTAAAGTCCCCCTCTGGTCATTTTTACTTTTTTACATATTTGCAAAGATAATGTTTCAGGGATTAAAATGACACCTCAATAAACTTCATATGACAATCCGAAGCGAAGTTATGGCTTGTTATAGGTTGTCATGAATCAAAACGCGAAACCGAGAAAAACGCGTTCAAAGTTAGGGAAGCATAATGACCATTCATCAGATGGGCCTCAGAAAATGTAGATTATTTCATATTTCCACTTATTTCTTTAAAATAAAACTTTGTATGTGTTTAGAAGAAAGCTTAAACATTTCAAATCTGCAAAAATCTCAACTTCGCCAAAATACGAGATTTGCATATATTTTCACCTGTAGCTCGAAATGACGTTTGCCGAGTTTACGGCTCATTCGCCGCGTCCAGCCACATTTATAGTTAAAACTTGTTGGACATCCATATTTCGTGGTTTATGGTTCTTTATAGCCCTGCGGGCAATCTAGTTGGATATCCAAATTTCGCGGTTTGTGGTTCTTTGTAGCCCTGCGGGGCAATATAGTTGAATATTTCTATTAAGCGGCAGTTGTTGGCGGTTTTTCGCGGTTTGTGGTTTTAATTTGCAGGATATCCATATTTCAAGATTTGTGGTTCCTGAGTCCTGCGGGGCAATCTAGCTGGATATCGAAATTCCGCGGTTTGTGGTTCTTTGTAGCCCTGCGGGGCAATCTAGTTGGATATCCCTATTGAGCGGCGGTTGTCGGCGGTCTTTTGAGATTTAATTTTACCTTTAATTTCGGGCCGCCCTCCTCTACATCCCGAGGATGCTTTTCAATAATTTAAATTATTATACGGTGTCAAAATTACTATTCCTTGGTATGATAATTTATCTTACCATGTTGACTTGTATTGTTTGTTAAGTCAACTGGACGTGACAAAATATCCTGCTATGTAGACATTAATTTGTTGCTAAATTGACTTGGCATAATAATTTATTTCGGGAAGAAGACATCCATTTTGGTATGTCGACTTAGCATGATAATTTATCTTGCCATATTGACTTGTTTGTTCAGTTGTCTTGGCGAGATATTTTATATCGTCATGTTGACATAATGCTGATAATAAGTCGACATGGCAAGATAATTATCTTGTCAAGTTGTGTCACATAGACGCTTCCGTACTATATATGCTTGATAAATGTTATTTGGATATTATTTTTTCCTGCTGGCCTTCCATACTAGCGGAACAATTTTCCACACCTACAGAGTGTTTGTAATCAACCTACCGGGACGGTATGACAATTGTCATGTTCTACGATAGCTGAAGATGACAGAGAGTCAGGTCTCTTAATCGATTCAACAACCATTCATACATATCACAATCATCATTGTCCTATTATCATGCGAATTTGCCCGTGGTAGGACAAAATATATTTAAATGAGAATAACAATGAGTAACGTCGTATTGCATACCCTATAATACCTGATCTGGTTTCTTGTGTTATTCAGATTTCTTTTGATCCTTGATGGTGTTGTATCACATTATGCTGTGTTTTTAAATAGGCCCTTAACACAAAAACAATTTACATGAGAATCAAACAACTTGCTTTAATAAAAAAATAATATCACAATAGCACTGGATGTTTAAAATTATGTTATCCTTGATTAATGACAATAAATTGTTTAATAAAACATTGAAAAAAAAATCAGTTGGTCACCGGGTTTCGAACTCGGGATAGCGTATCTGGAGTCAAGCGCACTAACCATTAGGCCACGGACCTCTGCTGTAAAATACTTTGTCGAAATACAGCATTTATTATATAAATGGATGCGTCGTCCGATAAGAACAAAAGAATTGTGAAAAACTTGATTTTTTGGCGAACGGGGCTCAGAATTTGTATGTAGGGTATCCAGGAATCTGCTAGGGTATATTTGGAAGTGAATCTGAAAAAGTAGTGTGAAGGTGATAACCAGGTAGACCTGTAGCAGTGTCCAAAAATTCTGGATCAGTATGATTTGCAACTAATTTTCGCTATGAAATACCGCGTGAAATGGAAGCAAAAATATTTGTTTATTACGAACAATGATTGACTGTAGGATTGGTGGCCCTTTTGGAATTAATGAGTTGTCACGATATTACACCTGGGACTGTAAATAACATATAGCATGGTTTTAGATACATTTTGTACCCAGCGAAAAATAACATCGAACAATAGAAGTCAAGTGTTTTAATGTTACGTGTAAATATAGTCTCGCGGGAGCATCTGTTATTAGTCTTCTTTATCAGTCTTTTTTTTAAAAACTTGCTGGTCACGGCTACCGCGTGACTCTAATAGCTGATGTTGATGCGTCTAATGCACTCCCCCCTTCGGGGCTCGTGCATTAGACGCATCAACACCAGCGCGCGTGCATTATTTTGTCTAATTTCATTAATTTGTCAAATTTCATGAACTTGTCAAAGTTCATTAACCCATAATATGTCTAATATTTGTTTGTCTTTTAACATGTCTTGAATGACAAAAAGAACAGTATTTACCATGGTAAAATCATTGACATGCACATGTATTTAATTTTACAGCAGAATGTGAAATATTTATTTATCGTTTAAATTGGAAAAAGAGGAAAAGGAGAATCATTATACCTTTATCATGATAAAACATTAAAAACAATTTTGTATTGTTGTGTAATTGATGCATTCTTTTGATTTCTCGAAGGAACTCTTGATAAACTTGATGCTATCATTGATTTACATTTTCAGCCCTATTCCCTAGTAAAAGTGGCACAATTGTGATTTTACCCTTTCGTTGTTAAGTAAGCATATCTCGAGATTAAAACAAGCAAATTGAACAGACTAAACGGCATTTGAGAGCTAAGACTATGCCCTTGATGTCGATGTAAGCATTATGTCACAACGGTATTTTCTAATTGCCACAGAGGGCGCTTTTCACTTGCACAATTTTTTTTGAGACAGGCTGTATATGTTACATACAATATTTATGTACAATAAAAAGTCTGAATACTGCTTTAGAGTTTGATTGAACCGTTGGGTTTCTGACTATTAGTGTATCCAAGAAAGTATTTTTTTGGGGGGGTCATTGGTCCACAGGTGTAAAATATAACTTTTTACTTATAAAATATTCACAAATCACAAAGTTGAACAAAAATAAAATTTGCTGCACAGCAGTCTCATGTTGTTCCGCCTTTGCATTCAAATGTATAGAAAGACCACTCGCTATGTAGAAGGTCACTTCGATACTTACCGTCTATACTTTTTACTTTTTAGGACAATTACCCCCGAAAAAAGGGTTCCTATGGGACTAATGGAAAGTTTAGTTTTTAGTTCATTCTATAGCCTAACTGATACGTTTTTATTTGCCGTATATCCCATCTCCATAGGGCATATCGTATTCGGGAAATTGACTAATTGAATTTCCAAATGACTTCGTGGTGTTGGGTCTGACCTACTAAAGGACCTAAAATACGAGTCAGTTCTTTTGAGGTCTCGTACATGATGGAACCACAATAATCGACAATAGGTCTTAACGGGTTACCACACTCATAGTTGTTCGTTGGCATTACTCAGTAAGTTGATGTAAGTCGTTGCGTAAACTTTCCGAGCAATGCCAACGCGTACAATTTTGAGTAACGCTGACTCGATATCATTATGTTGGTCGCACTCATTTGTACTTACTTTATTGAGTTGTTACAACTCAGAAAATGAAACTAGCCTAGCATAATGTTCTAGAGGTGTGCTATAGTATACAAAATTTTGCACCGATTACAAAAATAAATATTTGAATACTGCTAATTGTGCAGAAAATGATCCAATTGCGTGAATTAAGTAACAAAGTACCAAATTGGAATAACTCAAAACAATAAGTACCAGTAACTTAATATGAACGAGTTACATCAACTTACAAACTAATTGGTTCTTTGAACCTTGTTTATTTTTCTAAGTTCACGGAACTTGAATTCAGAAGTTGGCATTACTTAAAAAGTTGACGCAACGACTTACATCAACTTTTTAAGTAATGCCAACAAAGTTGATTAGTTGACGGAACTTTTTGAGCTTTTTCAGCATTTTTTAAGTTCGGATAACTAAAATGAATTATTTTGTTTTGGCAACTTTGACACTATTTTTGAGTTGTACAAACTTACTCCTTTTGAATTGCGCCAACAAGGCGAACAAGTCATTTCTATGAGTGCAGGTTTATGCATTTTAGGTGTGCAATACATACGTGGCGTGTTCTCTGCAGTGGGGTACAGTTTCCAGTACTCGCTAACCGTGATCTTTTCATCCTTTTTCCATTTCTTTAACATACCAAGAATTATATTTAGATGTTGGGTCAGATTTCAGTTTTTGATATATTTTTTCATCGCCCAACATTAACTTTGTCCTCTTAATCAATCGAAAGGTGTGACTCTTATGGTTAATTTGAACCCGGCTGGCACCTTTGTCCAAAAATATTGCACAAAAACCATAACTAGAGCAGATAGACCGATGTGGCATCTCTACTAAAACTACATCCCGCCCATTCTCCTTCGTTAGACCCGGTACGGTACATAAAATGCCTTAGCAAGACGAGGGTTAATACAAATCTTAATGTACTTTATTACAGAACGAAAATATGCAAACGTTGACAGTAAGTGCGTATATCAAATTGGTAAGTTATTTTTCTGCAAAACGTTTATGGGAAGACGTGTAGCAAAATGGTCATATTTCATTGTCATTTCAGGTAAAAGAGCAGATTTTGTTCTTTCACATACTTATTACGGTTCCCAAGAAACTGCAATTTGAAGTGAGGCATCTTGCGCGATCAAATGTATTAGTTATGTATTTTATTGTTTTTCAAGTGGCGATATATAACATTTTTACAGTCAAAAATCTCAAAAAGCAACTAAGCTTTTATCATGTTATCTTCGTATCAAGTCCCTGCTTCTTTTACATGTTGTATTTAGTAAATTGCCATCTTGTTTGCATAAAAAATTAAAAAGGTGTTTCTAGATGTTTCTATGACTTTTCTCATTTTTGCATTTTTGCACCTTCAAAATAGTACCGGGAGGCCGACGGATATGGATAATTTTTTTTTTGACGCATCGTCACATTTGTTCGGTCTAAAAATCGCATTTTTTTAGTTATCAGGTTTTGGACTTTTTTTACAAAAAAATGAAGCATTTAAAAAAATCTACTTCCATACTTTTTTTTGCTGCTTTTTAACTTTCTTTTAAAACAAAAATTACATCTCTGGCATCGTCCCGGTACTATTTTGAAAGCCGATACCTAAAATCCAAGATGGCCGCCAATTAAATATGCAAATGAGATTTTGGGGGCTGCATTTTTCTGATTTTTTTGGTGTCAAGTGTCTTTTACACCAAGTATGAAGTTCCTAGTATGTCTAGTTTAAAAAATGATTTTGGTGCACTTCTTCCCAAATGCTGATAACATACTTTTTGACTTACTTGACATGTAGAAGTTACTGTTCATTCGCTTAGAACTTGCTGATAGTACCGGTATATTGTTACATTAATTAACAGTTTTACTAATTGTCCGCGTAGTCTGCTCTTCGAGTTGTAGCGCTTTAATATGTTAATACATGAATGAATATTTATGAGCAGTTGGAGGTTGTACCTCCTTGGCTTCCGCTAAATTCACATTATGTTCAAACTCTTCTGCAGTATGAATGAATGAATGAATGAATGAATGAATGAACGAACGAACGAACGACTGAACGAACGAACGAACGAACGAACGAACGAACGAATGAATGAATGAATGAATGAATAATTAATTAATTGTTTATTTTATATATTAGTTTTATGGGTGTGCTTTTATCTCACAAAGGTGTGGTACGATGAGTTTCTAACTTGGAATACAAGCAAATATTCCATTCCATACATAAATATTCCACCCTCGTGGATTTGGCGTCCAGATCTCCACTTATATGACAAGTGAGTATCTTTTATGTGCGTCTACCTTTTCAAATGCCGTTCTCTACCATACATTAATTGTGAGTCCAATAAAACAGTACTCACTGTGGACGTTTCGAAGTCTAGCAGACTCCTTTTTCAACACTGTTGATGTTGTGAGGATCTTCTGTTTACCGCAACGGATGCTGGTTGCTTAGCAATGCGATTGCCAGATGTATTTTTCTTGAGAAGATCGTCAAACACGTGACTGAGATTGTATTGCCCTCGCCTCTGTTCATGGTGGTCCCTAATTGCTTTCTGATTGCTACTAAGAAGAACAAAAAGAAAAAGTAGACCTACTGTGCCCTTTGCAACGGCACGAGGTAAGTTAGGCGTATGACTTTGATGGCATCATCATGCAGCGTTAAATTTGACCCGACCTTTGACCTCGGATGACCTTTTCGGTTTCATACTCCCCAAATGTTAGGGATAATCTGCCCCAAGTTACAGCCTGATCGGAGCAACTTTAAATTTGACCTGACCTTTGACCTCGGATGACCTTTTTGGTTTCATACTCCACAAGTATCAGAGATTCTTTTCCCAGAGTTGCAGCCCAATCAGAGCAACTTTAAATTTGACCTGACCTTTGACCTCGGATGACCTTTGCGGTTTTCTACTCCCCCAGTGTCAGGGATCATTGTCCCAAAGTTACAGCCTAATCGGAGCACCTTCAATTTGACTTGACCTTTGGCCTCACATGACCTTTGCAGTTTCATACTCCCCAAGAGTCAAGGATCATTTTACCTGGGTTACAGCCCAATCAGAGCAACTTCCAATTTGACCTGACCTTTGACCTCACATGACCTTTGCGGTTTTATACTCCCCAAATGTCAGGGATCATTTCCCCCGACTTACAGCCCAATTGAAGCAACTTTAAATTTGACCTGACCTTTGACCTCATATGACCTTTGCGGTTTTATACTCCCCAAAAGTCAAGGATCATTTTACCTGAGTTACAGCCCAATCAGAGCAACTTCCAATTTGACCTGACCTTTGACCTCACATGACCTTTGCAGTTTCATACTCCCAAGTGTCAGGGATCATTTCCCCCGAGTTACAGCCCAATCAGAGCAACTTCCAATTTGACCTGACCTTTGACCTCACATGACCTTTGCGGTTTTATACTCCCAAGTGTCAGGGATCATTTCCCCCGAGTTACAGCCCAATTGAAGCAACTTTAAATTTTACCTGACCTTTGACCTCACATGACCTTTACGGTTTTATACTCCCCAAGCGTCAGGGATCATTGTCCCCAAGTTACAGCCTAATCGGAGCAACTTCAAATTTGGCCTGACCATTGACCTCACATGACCTTTGCAGTTTCATACGCCCCAAGAGTCAAGGATCATTTCCCCCGAGTTACAGCCCAATCAGAGCAACTCTTAATTTGACCTGACTTTTGACCTAACATGACCTTTGTGGATTGATACTCCCCAAGTGTCAGGGATCATTTTCCCAAAGTTACAGCCTGATCGCAGCAACTTTAAATTTGTCCTGACCTTTGACCTCACATGACCATTGCGGTTTTATACTCCCCAAGTGTCAGGGATCATTGTCCCCAAGTTACAGCCTAATCAGAGCAACTTCAAATTTGATCTGACCTTTGACCTCACATGACCTTTGCGGTTTCATACTCCCCAAGAGTCATGGATCATTTCCCCCGAGTTACAGCCCAATCGGAGCAACTCCTAATTTGACCTGACCTTTGACCTCACATGACCTTTGTGGTTTGATACTCCCCAAGTGCCAGGGATCATTTTCCCAAAGTTACAGCCTGATCGCAGCAACTTTAAATTTGACCTGACCTTTGACCTCACATGACCTTTGCGGTTTTATACTCCCCAAGTGTCAGGGATCATTGTCCCCAAGTTACAGCCTAATCGGGGCAACTTCAAATTTGACCTGACCTTTGACCTCACATGACCTTTGCGGTTTCATACTCCCCAAGAGTCAGGGATCATTTCCCCGAGTTACAGCCCAATCGGAGCAACACCTAATTTGACCTGACCTTTGACCTCACATGACCTTTGCAGTTTAAATGGTCATATTTCAACATTTTACTTACCACCCCCCACCCCATTATTCACCATTATTGTGTCATCTGTAGAAACTATGTAGTGGGAATGATTGATTTTCAGAAATGCATCATGGGAAGGCGTGATGCAGTTTTAGCCAAGATATCACCCCCCCCCCACCCCCACACAACCCCCCCCCCCCCCCCCCCCCCCCACCCCCCACCCCCAGTATAGCCATCAGTGGAAATGATATAGATAACATACAGGCATCACATCACAAGTTACAAATAATTAACAAACTCACTCAAGATATGTAACAAAATTGGCATCTGAACATACCTCAGTTTGTTTGGTGTGAATCGCCCACTTGCGGTTTCATACACCCCAACTGGGCTGTTCCAGTTGAAATTCATACAACCTCACCGGAAGACATTACCTTAATCTCCCACACAGGGGGAATTTCGAATGGGCCTACCTCAATGGGTGACTCCGTTTGTAATATTCACTCCCTGTGGGGAAGATTCAAGTCATGTCTTGCATGAAGGGTGTATGGATTGCAGTTGGAATAACCAGGCGACGAGTGGCATGATAGAGCCGGCAACTTGTGAAATCGCCCGGCCGTGTGGCATTTTCCACACGGTTGACGATGGAAATTTACTGAATTTAGAGAATGCACGTCATTCACCACCTGGGAATAGCCTAGTAGACGAGTTCTGACGAAAATTTGCACGTTTTGAAGCACAGACAGCAGAACCATTGTCTGTGGTTATCTCTAGACTACATGTCTCCATGTTACTGCCCCTAATTATAATGGGGGGGGCAAATGTGAGGCAAAAATTACCATTTTTGACCCCTGTGACCCCTGAATGACCTCTGATATTTTTGAAAAACATTTTACAACATTTGTATCCAGCTACCCAATACGGCTTGGGACTGAGTTTGGTCGAAATCCGATCATGGATGTGGCACTAGTAGTAAATTGTGAGAAAGAAAGAAAGAACTAGAGCAACTGTGCCCTTTGCAAGGGCACGAGGTAAGTTAGGCGGATGATTGTGACGATCTGATGAAGCAGCAATACTGTGCTGGATAAGATAAGGATCATTGCCTTTAAATTTCAGCTCAATTGAAGCATTTTGAAAACTTGACCTTTGACCCCTTTATTGCCCCATAATGACCTTAAATGAATCTTAAAATGTTTTTAAAATGTTCAGAACATCATAAGGATCATTGCATATAAATTTTAGCTCAATTGGAGCATTTTGAAAAACTTGACCTTTGACCCCTTTATTACCCCTTAATGACCTTAATTGAATTTTCAAATATTTTTTAAATGTTTAGAATGTCATAAGGATCATTAAGTTAGGCGGGCAGCCTAACTTATTTCTTTCTTGCCATTTCTTTGTTTCTTCTTCTTCTTCTTCTTCTTTCTCACAATTTGCTACTTCTTCCACATCCTTGATCGGATTTCGACCAAACTCAGTCACAAGCAGTATTGGGTAGCTGGCTACAAAAGTTATGGATTTGTTTAACGTCAGAGGTCATCCAGGGGTCACAGGGGTCAAAAAAGGTAATTTAAACCGAAAATTCTTCGATTGATCTGAAATTTGAATGCAATGATCCTTATGACATTCTATACATGTTGAAAAATTTTAAAAGGGGTCAAAGGTCAAGTTTTTCAAAATGCTCCAATTGAGCTGAAATTTATATGCAACGATCCTTATGACATTCTAAACATTTGAAAAACATTGTAAGATACGTTTAAGGTCATTAAGGGGTAATAAAGGGGTCAAAGGTCAAGTTTTTCAAAATGCTTCAATTGAGCTAAAATTTAAATGCAATTATCCCTATGACATTCTTAACATGTTTTAAATATTTTAAAATTCATTTAAGGTCATTAAGGTGGTCATACAAAGTTTTCACAATGCCAGCTTTCCACGATCAAGGTAGGCCCCTATATTAAAATGGCAATTAATGAAACAGTCTTATTAAAATTAATACTATCCAGCACAGTATTACTGCTTGATCAGATCGTCACAGTCATCCGCCTAACTTACCTCGTGCCCTTGCAAAGGGCACAGTTGCTCTAGTTGCATTTATATTTCAGCTCATTTGGAGCATTTTGAAAAACTTGACCTTTGACTTAAATGAACATCAAAATATTTTAAACATGTTTAGAAAGTCATAAGCATCATTGTATTTAAATTTCAGCTCAATTGGAGCATTTTTCGGTTAAATGACCTTTTTTGACCTCTGTGACCCCTGGATGACCTTGGACGTTGAAAAACCCCATAACTTTTGTAGCCATCCACCCAATACTGCTTGTGACTGAGAAACTTAAAGAAAGGGCAAGAAAGAAATAAGTTAGGCTGCACGCCTAACTTAACGATACCATCAAGTCCAAAGGCATGGTTGTAAGCCCATACGTAGAGTGGGTTTCGGAACGCTTTGCAAGAACATTTAAAACTATAATATCTCGTCAGCCATGAAACCACACTGCACTTTGAGAAATATGCTTGTTCATCCAAAAGATAAGAGGGGTCAGCTTAACACCACGGATGTAATCTACTCTATCCCATGTAAGAACTGTAACATTTCGTATGTAGGTGAGACAGGCAGGAAGTTTGATAAAAAGCTCGACGAACATAGGGCATAGGCTGATACGGCGAGTGTCAATGTTCGCACAAGGGCGAACAGAAAAGCCTCGGAATCTACTATCAACAAATCGGCGATTACAGATCATGTGCTGGAGCAAGATCACATCATAAATTGGGATGAGGCTAGGGTACTAGGTAAAGAGTCAGACAGATACATACGTTGGATCAAAGAGGCAGTAGCAATCAGAAAGCAAGGGACCACTATGAACAGAGACGAGGGGCAATACAATCTCAGTCACGTGTTTGACAATCTTCTCAAGAAAAATACATCTGGTAACCGCATTGATAAGCAACCAGCATCCTTTGCGGTAAACAGAAGATCGTCACAACATCAACAGTGTTGAAAAAGGAGTCTGCTAGACTTCTGCTAGACTATGAAACCTTCTTATAATTTTCAATAACATTCGTGATGAACATGTTCAGAAGTTTTAAACACGTTTTTATGACCTTTATAACGCGACGTTAACATGTTATTGAAACGTTTGAATAAACCGTTTAAAAACGTTAATAACACGTTTATAACAAGTTATAAGAACATGTTTATGTTTGCTGGGTTACGATAGTGTTAATAGTTTTAATCATGAATATTATATATTTATAAGTATAATCATTTGATAATATTCACAGCATTGATAGAAACTTTAAAGACTTTGAAGACGTTGATGCGTGGATCTTCCCCGATGGCATGGTACACTGGGTTAGTCCTAACATCCTGAAAACAATTTGTGTTATTGATCCTAGCCTCTTTCCCTTCGATACCCAACGTTGTCCTTTAAAATTTGGATCCTGGTCTTATAATGAGCAGCGGATGAATGTTACAGTTCGACACCTTTTTATTGGAAACTATTTTCTCGGAACTGGAGTATGGGAACTGGAAGACGTTGTCAGTCAACGTGCTGTTGTTAATTATGGGTATCTAGGGTAAGTAGAGCTTAGGGGACAGGCAGAGCCACTCTGAGTGTGTAATTTTAGAAACTGATGTGCATTGGATCTTTAATTTATACTAACAATGAGAAGTACATAATAGTATACATTTTCAGAAAGGAAATTCCGCAGGGTATCCAACTAGCACAGTATAGCAGTTTTTTTAAATATTTCTGATATTCTATGCCAATTTTTCGTCTTTAATTCAACTTGCCTTAAATTTCCAAATCGGTGAAAAGTGCTCATTTACTACTGGCAACATTTATAATCTAACTACTGTTTTCTCAAATTTTAGATTTTTTTTTTCTTTGTTTTAAAAATGTGCGTAACATGGATAAAATTTTGACTTTCAATTTTGACCAACATTTTGCATATTTTAAGGTATGAAAATAGTCTAAGGTGCTAATTAAACAATTATGCTCATAGTTAATACTGAAAACTCAGATTCGGATATTTGATATTTTAATCCATTATTATTGTGACGGAATGGAGAAATAACTAAAAATCTGCCCGGAGACACTTTTGGGCAGGACCAGGTGGTGGTCGCATTGCATTCTCTAAATTCAGTAAATTTTCATCGTCAACCGTGTAATTGAATGGGATTATTTTGAAATTTTAAAACGCTTGAAATATCACAAACAAATAGGCCTATGTTAATACATAATATAAATACAAGCTAAAACCGTTGGGGTTCGATAATGAACCCCACAAAACTAACCAAGTATTTATGACGTGTCATGTCAAAAGGAGACACTTTTGGGCAGATGGACTCGGAGATATAGCCAAAAATCTGTCCGGGGTGATTTTTCCCAATTTGGGTTTGTTGCGAATTTGTGATACTATGAATGTTTAAAATATTGTCTGATAGTTTCAGACCGGAATATAACTGGCATCTTGTATTTTTCAAGGTAATTCCCACTCTCAACATAATAATAATATTTTAAAGGCCGATATCTCAATTTCCAATTTTATAATACCATAACAAACGAACTCAATATCTTCGCTTAGGAATGTCCGATTTCTTTGGGGAAAACGGCGTTGTGGAGCAAAATATCTCTATTATTTAAGATATGTAAAAACCTCAAAATTGATAACCTGCCCAAAAGTGTCTCCTTTTGACATGACACGTCACATATTGAAAATGCCATACGGCCGGACGGTTTCACAAGTTACCGGCTCGATCATGCCATTCGCCGCCTGGGCAGGACCATAAATGGAGAAATGCAAATAAAATTTCCCTTTAAAAGGGAAAGCCAGCCTTTATTTGGGTCAACGTGAAAGGCATTTTTAGGATCACGCTTACATCCATGTTACATGACAGTCCACCAAATCATCAATGATGAGAACATGCACACTGAAACCGCAAAAAACTTTTAACTCCTATAACTCCTGTCAACTCTTTAATTCATACTCCATATTGTTCTGTCTTTTTGTCTTTTCTGCTTTTTACCCATGCTTATTATCAATATTAAGAAATACACTGCTGTTGTTAGTTAATTTGCTGTATAAACTCACATTACATGTTACATGCACATGGATGTAAGCGTGATCCTAAAAATGCCTTTCACGGTGACCGAAACTAATTACAATACCTCTTCTACATTGAGGCTGGTTTCCCCTTTTAAGAGGAATATTTATTAGGAACAAAAATATGTTTGCATAAATCATTTTAAAGTTATGACCCACACCAAGCGGAGACGTTCTTTTTTTTCTTTTTCTTTTAATGAGTTTATGTCTACTATTTATGAAAATGATATAGATTGTTTTTGTATCATGTACATATTTGTCATCCTTTTTTCAGATTCTTCCCGGAGATTACTTACACCTTGGTTCTCAAACGCCTTCCTGAGTATTACATAACTACTTTAATAATACCATGTATCATGTTGTCCATTTTGAATTTGCTGACCTTTATTCTGCCGACTGCCTCTGGTGAAAAAGTATCTCTTGGCATCACCAACCTACTTGCCTTGGTGCTCTTTCAGCAGGTGATATCAAACTTGCTTCCGCCGACATCCCACAATATCCCGATCATAAGTAAGTATTATGAGTATGATTCCTGGTGCTGCGTGCAAAACTGCATACTTTTGCAAAAATGCAAATGCAAAACTACGTATTAATATAAATTATGTGATTTTGCATAAGCAAAAGTACTTTTGCCAAATATCAGTGATTATGTAGTTTTGCATATGCCAAATTACCGGGTACATATTTTACATTCACTATGAAACAAAAATGCTGGGAAACGCCGTGCAGTTCGTGCAATCCCGAACAGCAATCATTAATTAACGGCCAAATGACCTTCAGTTTTCCTACACTGAGGGATTTGCCCGGCCATTTAGGTTATGTTTAAGAAGATCTATACAGAGTGACCTTCAGATTCTCTGTACGACTGCACTAACTACACTGCCATACCACGACAAAATGAAGTAATGGACAATTTTATGTTATTGAGATATGGGACAAAAAGCAATTTATTCAATATTTAAATAAATGCCCAACTAAAAATTCGCGTGACGACGGAAAAACCTTCGTGTTTGCCATTGTTATTACTCTTCCCGCGCTCGGCAAATCGCTGAAGGCACTCCACAAAATGATGTAGGAAACGCTTATAGTAATCTGCTCTTCATCAGCATGCGGTGCCACAACGATAAATTGAATAATTATAAATTATTCTGCTGTTCAAATAATTCAAATAAATTTGCATTCGAATTTTTATGAGATTAAACTACACTAACAAACAATCTGTTTTGTTCTGATCATTCACAATAGGTTATTATTTCGCTCCAATGATTGCGATTAGTTGCTTCTCTGTTATCTCTGGTGTACTGGTGGCGGTATTATTCCATCAAGACAAAGCCAAACCAATTCCACAGTGGCTTCGGAAAATGTTCAAGCTGCAAACATCGGTAGATCAATCTGCTGAAGATCATCGCTTCAATGTGAGAGCTTTAGATGGAAACAATGATTCAGAACCAACCGGAAGAAATTCAAATGGTCTGGAATCATTGAAGAAGGGAAATGGTTCTGTATATGCCGTTTCACATGGTGATGAGACACCACATGATGAGTACCTGGATGACTCTGTCAAAAGGGGTTGTGAGAAAGGAAGCTTACATGTGAATCATAATGATACCAATGAATGGCAAAAAATAGCCAACAAGATAGACAACATATTCCTGGCAATATCTTTTGTGGCAACTATCACTGCAGTTGCAGTAACAATAGTATTGTTTTTGACGAATTAATTTAATTCGGCTTAATTTGTCTAAATATTAACTTTAAAGATGTTTGGGCAAGTGACAACCATGACAACGGTCTGTAGAAACGTTGAGAATTTTATATGTGTATATAAATTACACAGATAATTGGGAATTATAAATGACACAAATAATTGTAATGACTTTCAAAACGTAAAATAAGCGCAGAAATTAACACAATTTTCTTCTCAGAAATGTTGTTATTTAGCTTTCCATTCGGAAAAATATAGCATAATTTACACCTTTCTTAATAAAGTATCGGTTATTTTGATACTTTGCAAACAAAAATAAGACCAATACTCTTAAGTATATAGTAGTAATATAAATTCCATTTAAAAGGGGAAAGTCGGCCTCAGTTGAGAAGGATTCTTGTATATATTTGGGGTTAATTACATCGTTTTATTTTAGTAATTTTGATTGTTGACTCTATGTCACCTCTAGCTCTTCAAGTGTTCTAAATTTAAAGAATGCAATATAAAGAATGCTTAGCAAGAAATATATAACTATCAATGTCGAGTGTTGTTGATCTGGGAGGAGGTAAATTATGGCATAGTTGTTTTAGTAAAATTTGTAGCTGGTTTGAAGTACAATGTTTGTTGATACTTGCTATTTGTACATTACTGGTATAAAATAGATATTGAGAATTAAATGTAAAATATTAAGATACAATGTGTCTTCGTAAAAAAGTACACATGTAGACATTTCAGATAGCTCTGAAATGGTTTAGATACAGTGGATAAACTTTTATGGAGAGTTACCAACTGCTCACTAAATTTGGTTTTGCTGGATTTTTCGTATTTAGATACTTTTAAAGTTTGGATTTCCAGCAATCTCCAATAGGGATTTTTTTATCTATTTTTGGAATAGCACATTATTATACGAGTTTATATTAATACGCACTGGTATAGAAAACGTTTAAAGATTTTTTAACAACAACACTACACTACTTTTTGCTCACCTGGAACGTTTTACCAAATCAGCTAGCATCTTCTCCACTCTTCAAGTGTTCTGAATTGAAGGAGTGCAATGTAAAGAATTCTTTGGAAGAAATATAACTATCAATGTCGAGTGTTGTTGTTTTGAAAGGTAAATATGACATAGTTATTTTAGTAACATTTGTAGCTGGTTTGAAGTATTTGTTAATACTTGTAATTTGTACATTACTGGTATAAAATATTGTGATACAATGCGTCTAAATTAGTCCATATTTATATATTTGGTAAAAAGATACACATTTCAGATAGCTCTGACCTGGTTTAGATACAGTGGATGGAGTTTTATGAAGAGTTACCAACTGCTTACTATATACGAGTAAATTGGGCTATTCCGGGAAGAGAAAGTGTACATCCCTTACAGAGGAGTACAATTTCAATAAAAGAAATATCTGGATTTTCAAGTTTGATTCTTGAACATGACTAGAACTCCAGTTGCCGATGTTTCTGGAAAAAAACTTAGAAATACAATAAAATTGATAAAAACAAATCACGGAATTGTCCGAAATGAGCCCCTCAAATTTAAGATTGTCGATTGTAAACAAGTTTGCTGGAGTTTTCGTATTTAAATACTTTAAAGTTTGGATTTCCAGCAATCTCGTCTATAATATGGGGTGTGTATCTATGTTTTGAATTGCACATTATTATACGATTTTATATTAATACGTAGTGGTATATAAAACGTTTAAAGTATTGTTTACTTCAATACCACACTACTTTCTGCTCACCTGGAACGTTTTTGCCAGATTAGCTAGCGTCTCCTCCAGATGGTGGATGCAGAAAATAGATGCACGCCCCCTATTTATTCTATCAAAATATGCTTAGTTTTTTGATACTTTGCAAACATCAGCTTAACCATCGTTAAGACCAATATTCTTAAGTAGTAGTAATATAGATTCCTTTAAAAAAACGGAAAGCCGACCTCAGTTGAGAAGGATTCTTGTATATATTTGGATTAGTTTTTATCTTAATAGTTTTAATGGTTGGCTATATGTCACCTTCTGAATAAGGAGTGCAATGTAAAAAATGGTTGGAGGAAATATGACTATCAATGTCGTGTGTTGTTGTTTTTCATGAAATAGTTATTTTAGTAAAAATTTGTATCTGGTTTGAAGTACATTTTGTTGATAGTTGTTATTTGTACACCACTTGTATAAAATAGATTTTGCTTATTAAAAAGTTTATGTAAAATATTAAGATACATTTTGTCTAAATCAGTCAATATTTATATATTAAGGTACACATTTCAGGCATTTCAGATAACTCTGAAATGGTTTAAATACAGTGGATGGAGTTTTATGAAGAGTTTCTGTTGATACTTGTTATTTGATTTTGGGGATTAAATGTAAAATATTGAGATACAATTCGCATATATACATGTATATTTGGTCAAAAGGTACATATTTCAGATAGCTCTGAACTGCTTTAGATACAGTGGATGGAGTTTTATGAAGAGTTACCAACTGCTCACAAAAT
>NC_092636.1:43587104-43657328 GCF_039555335.1 Amphiura filiformis | reverse complement strand
GTGCTGGGTGATAATTTGCAAGCTTTTCTCTGGGACTTGTTAATAGACAAACAAAATTTTTAAGGGTACATGGTTGTTATATCTTTCTCACTTTCGATTATTTATTTGTACCTTTTGCTTGTCACCCTAAATGTTAAATGCTCACGGAATTGCTGCCCGGGGCATGCAGCGTTACCCGTGTAGCTACCGGTCCGTGATCGTGTACTTGGCATGCGGGGGGTCTACGGTTCGAATCCCGGGGGTGCCAAGTGACTTCTTTGTTCATCTTCTCTCCTTTATCGTATCTTCTTAACTTCCGATATCAAAAACAGGGTTGGGTGTTAGGGTTAATACAATTTTGTTTGTATATTTAATGTCTTGGATGCACCATCGGATAGATGAGTGCCACTGATGTAAAAGCAATTTCCAAATATAAACTTGAAACTTAAAAACTACAACACTTTCATGGTACACTGGTAGCTAAGCTCGTCAAATAAACACATCCAATTTTTCCTGACTTTATTTTCAGACAGAATTGCTCCCTTCAATCTTCAGAACAGGGAAATGCCGCTTCAGCCTGAGTGTTACCCCAGCACTTCCCTGTTTCAGACTTTCTTCATTTGTCTATCCTGATGAACAATTAAACCCCATATATTCCACATTCATGCTGCACCATAATATACCAGGGCATGTATGACCAAATATCTATGAATATGACCTTGTGAAGCGGTAATTGTGTTTTACTTTATTGATTATTGACCCCAACACCTGAAATGACAATTGCCTCCTCTCTAAACTGAGAAGTTAACCTTTGCCACCATGAAAAACAAAACAAATTGAACTTGATAATTTCAATTTATGTTAATTAACATCCAGAATGGTACAACATTATTGTGCAAAGTGTAAAGATAATAAAAATGAAGCAAACATCAAAATAATGTCAAAAAAGATGGTCAAAAAAGATGGTCAGAAAAGGTGGTCAGAAAAGGTAGTCAGAAAAGGTGGTCAGGTTATGGAAACACCCAGTGACTGAGTGTTATGCTGTGCTGACCTTTCAATTAAAATTAATTAACAACATTACAGACAAACCTGCACTGACAAAAAAGCATTAAACAGAGAGACGAATATAACTATTCGTCTCACATTTAAATACTTTATGTTTTCATTCAAAGATTATTTATTCTATACTGAGTGATCCCAGCGAAAGTGCAAAGAAATTAAAATTGTTTAAAAAAATTATCTAAACGTGAAGGATAAGTAATAAAATAGTTATTAGAGTATTTTGAAACGAAAAATTGGCAACAAATGAGGAAAACAGCAGCATTGACATAGTTGTGGGTTCCCATTCAAATCATGTCTTATTTTGTCTTAAATACATGACTGTCAGCTGAATCACTATGTTATCACATCTATGACAATGACAAAGGTACCAAAATCTGAATTTTGATGATTTTTTACGATACGATCGTCCAAATGAGCAAATCACCGAATGGGCCTTTAAAACCACGTTACCTTTAAATCTGTAATGGCTCCGGAACCGAGGCAACCCAGCATGTTTCCTTTAATCACTGGGTTTGCCTTTTTTAAATACATTTCTTGTTTGTATTGAACAATGCTCTTAAATAAGCATTCAGAGAACACCTCAAAGAAATATGAAATGCCCCATATATATCTTTTTACATTTAAAGTCAGAAGCTGCAACAAGCCTGAATTACATTTAAATTTGTCGGCCAAAAATGTGATATTTTTGAACTTTTTCTTGTACCACTTTCATGGAAACGAAAAATTACAACAAACCTCGCACAGTGTCAACACCCTGTATTACAAATATTTTTTTCATTCTACTCCATACTACGTTGGTGAGCGACGGCGATTGGTATTTCACGGAACGCAAGAAAAGGAGTCCTATCTGATTGGCTAGAAATCGATCATGCTAGATCGCTCAGTGGTAAAGCACAATCTCAAAATGTATTCAATTCTATTGAAATCAATATTCTATTATTGACACAGATAAAGAAAGTTTACATATGCATTGTGTTATAGACTTGTCATTAAATATTCTATACAAGCACCTGGCTCTTAACTGAATGGGCTAAACGTGTTCCTTTATACCTATAATTCTCAAAATTAAATATATCACAATTTGTATTTTTATTTAAAATCGTTACGGATAAAATGCAGTAAAATAATATCCACAGCAAACAGCAGTCGCCGCTAGTTAGTGTATTGCATTTCAAGTTAGTGTATTGGAAACAAAACCTGGGTTTTACCTGAAAACAAATCGAAATTTCTTGTAATAGCAACATCATATGGTATACTAGAGCATGCGCAAATCGTAATAATGTGTAGAATAGAAACTCTGTGGTATCTCATATGATAGTCATATAGACTTCATATGCTGTAAATGGTATGCTTAGCCTGAGTCGCTCGGCCTATCTCGAACAAAATCGCCATGCGTAGCTGTTAAAAACGAGAGGATTCGCTGCACAATCACGGCAATTTTTGACACGAAGATATAGGGATGATGACGCTGTGCTCGTAAAACTGACGATTTACAAGGAATTTCAATTTCACAAGAAACGGTTTTCAGGCTATCTTGCACACAAATAGTTCTTGTCTTAAAAATCCAAAAGAAGAATGCGTTTTATGTGTACTTAAAAAAAAGCTTCGGGACTTTTGGTCTTTAATTTTAATACCACGACAAAAGAAAGTACAGTACATACATCTGACACAAAGCATACATCCTTTTGGTAGGGTTGGGCGAATTTTACAAAAGTGATTTAAAACGAGTTGTTTCTATGGCCAAATTTAGCGTAGAACACAAATCTGTTAAATTTGTTGACCTCCGATGACGTTTGACCCCCCTACTATTCAAAAATTCAAAATGGCTGCCAAAATAACATATTTTTGCTTGTTTGTGGCATATTTTATTAGATATATAGCTTCAATGTGTATTTTTATATGTTTTGGGGGCCGAGGAACATAAATTTGACACTTCTGAGATAATAATCTGTACCCTGTACAAGTTTAGTCGCCAAAAATTCAAAATGGCCGCCAAAATGACGTCATTTTGCTTGTAATAGCATATTTTAGTAGATACATGACTTCAAATAAGTCTTTTTTAAACATGTTTTGGATTTGGGAGCACGCCTTTGACACTTATAAGAATTGGAGTACCCTGTACGAGTTATCAGTTGCCAGAAATTCAAAATGGCCGCCAAAATGATGTCATTTTCTTTGTAATAGCACATTTTGACAGAAACATGGCTACAAATATGTGACTCCTCGCCACAACTGAGCCCGGATGTCGCCAATCATCATTTTTGAGATCTTCACCCAAAATATTCTGCTTGAAATTAGGTTTTAAAATGATGTATATCATGTCTATAGTACTTGACATTTAAGTAGTGAAAAATCAATAAAACAGTCAATAAATCCTTTCTTTCCTATTGTTTATTGTTAAGTTCGATGGAGCATATCTCAATAGTGGCACTGGCGACATCCGCCTCAGTTGTGGCGAGGAGTCACATATATATTTATCTATGTTTTAATGTAGGGAAACACAAATTAGACACTTTTAACATAATTAGCAGTACCATTCATGAATTATGAGTTGCCAGCGTTAAAATATCATCCAATTTTGTTGAAGAAAACTGCTGAAATCTACTTCTCTAAGGAGTAGAAATATAAACAGGGTTAGTTTATGTGTGCTTATATGGTATGTCATTGCATTTGTAATTTCTACTGTGAGCAACCTGCATTTTGCATTTTACACTAGGATATTTTGCAACAAAGCATCAATATATGCTGACAAGTTCGGTTCCGATACACAGCATTTTTAATGGATTGTCTCAATTCTTCGCACGAAAATTTCACCACTTTCTACAATGCGAACGTCAAATTTAGCAAATTCTGCTTCATATTCTAGATTTAACACTTTTGTCGACATGGCTGTCTCTGTCATCTATTCCCATGAGATCTATCAATGGGAAAATGAAAGCACCAATCAGCTGAGAATAGTTTTCAATGCAGGAACCAATCGTTCTGTACGTACGTGGACACCGTCTTAGAAAAATTAACTTATTTGAGTTGATACATGTATCAACGACAGCATCAAAGAAGTCTATGATGGACACTGCCGACGACACTAGAACTTAGCAATCTCAGCAATCCTACCAAATCTATTTGATATGAACCCTTTGAAGCCAGTATGGTTGATACCTTGTGTCTCCATCCATGAAGTTTATTCATTGTAGAGGGATATGGAGTGAGCTGCATGACTTGGAGATAGTAGCTTCCAAATCGCAATAAGGGCCAATGCATGCACAATGACATCCACGTGAGATGAACACTTTCTCTACGGCAGTTATGTTTGGCAGCTTCTGAACTCCAATTTTCTGTTCAATGTTTCTGAGACTTTATCAGCTGCATGATCAGTGCATTGTAGCAAGTGGTGGGTCCACGTCAATCAGTTCAAACCCGTCAGACATTCACAACACTTATTAGCAATGCTGATAAACGCCAAAAATGGAAATGAGCAAGAAGTTCTGACAGTGTTTCAGATGCAATTACTCGCAGACGGTTAAAATATCAAAGCGACTAACACTCGTGAAGAAAACAGAACTGAAAATAAAAAAACTTGCTAGAACCATGAAACTTCTAGATGCATGTACTGTGATACATGATTCTATCAATATCCTTGCACACTTAACTGAAAAACCCCTACTTAGCAAAATCAGGGTTACAGTAGTGCCAAATATTCGTCAAATGCGACCAATGAAAGTCAATAGTAGATTCAAATGGTGAAATTCCCGTGTGAAGAACTGTGACAATCCATTCAAAAATGCAAAGAACCCAGAATCAAACTTTTCAGTAGATATTGCTGCTTTAGGAAAAATATCCTAGTTTAAAATACAAAATGTAGGTTCCTCTCAGTTACTAGAAATTACAAATGCAATGACATGCCATGTAAACACATGTAAACTAATCCTGCTTATATTTCTACTCCTTAAAGAAGTAGATTTCAGCAGTTTTCTTCGACAAAATTGAATGATATTCAGTGCTGGCAACTCATTATTGGTATACGATACTGCTAATTATGTTTGAAGTGTCTAATTTGTGTTCCCCACATCAAAACATAGATAAAGACATATGTGTAGCCATGCATCTGTCAATATATGCTATTACAAGCAAAATGACGTCATTTTGGCGGCCATTTTGAATTTCTGGCAACTGATAACTCGTACAGGGTACTCCAAATCTTCTTATAAGTGTCAAAGTTGTGCTCCCAAATCCAAAAACATATAAAAAAGACTTATTTGAAGCCATGTATCTATTAAAATGAGCTATTACAAGCAAAATGACATCATTTTGGCGGCCATTTTGAATTTTTACGACTGAACGTGTACAGCGTACAGATAATCATCTCAAAAGTGTCAAACTTGTGTTCCTCAACCCTAAAAATATAAAATAAGACACATTGAAGCTATGTATCTATTAAAATATGCCACAAACAAGCAAAAAGATGTCATTTTGGCAGCCATTTTGAATTTTTGAATAGTAGGGGGGTCAAACGTCATCGGAGGTCAAAAATTTTAGCGGATATGTGTTCTACGGCAAATTTGGCCATAGAAACAACTAGTTTCAAAAAAATTATGGTGATTCGCCCAACCCTACTTTTGGCCTGATATGGAAACGTGATAGAAGGTAGCTATATTGTATTCTAACATTAAAGATCGGGGTCAAATAGCTTACAAGAGGCTCCTCCGATTCATAGTGATCTACAATCAGTCGCCAAGCCGCGAATGATCGATTTGCAATCAATCACATAGGCCTATAAAGCACTTTCCTAAATTAACAAAAGGTTCTACGCGGTTGTAATCATACGCGACCACTAACTATGGATTGAAGGCAATTAGATGTACATCGGTTATACCGATAGATGGCGGTGTTTAAATCGGCAAAAGATTACTACCACAGAGCGTATTAGTCTGGGAAACTTGAACCAAAAACAAAAACTTTCGGTCCATTGGTTAAATTAATTAATGAACACAAGATGTATCGTTGATGTTACTGTTGTTTCTTCCTAATAAATTAAATTAGATTAGATTGAAAAATGTTAAATTTAGTCATGATAATGCATAGAAAAAGGAAAGTTAGAAAAGGGTAACTTTTGTTTATGCATGATACTTCATAAATGGCTATATAAATTCTCACTGAAGCATGAAACATGTTTGAAATGTGTGAACACTAAATCATGAATATCTGAAATTATTTTGACAGAAAACAACAACAAAATATAGAAACATTTCTCGTTGATTAATTTGCTTTACGTGAAACTTTTCTTCTTCTTCTTCTGCTTCACTAAACACAAATGAAAACCCTTTTGTACCAGTTTTTAGAGAATTAAATAGAATCAATGTTATATCCAAATACCTGTACAGTACAGTTAAGGGGATTCACCCTCAATTTAATTTTCCTCTCTAGGAAAATGAGGTTTTGATTTCAGAGAATGTTTGAATTCTAAGCTTTCATTGGCTGCAAATTTGATTAAAATCGGACTTTCCTTTCCAAAGTTATGAATATTTTCACTGCAATTTCGTATGTATTTCCTATGTATTTCTTTATTTTTGAAAGGCCGTATCTCAAAATAGCATTTTGCACTTTTAAAAACTTTACCCCCAATTTGTTTTTGATGCTATCCACCCTAATAAAGTCCAAATTTTGGAATCCCAAATTTTGAATTTCCTTTACTTTTTAAGATATGTTCTATTTTTTACCTTTCCAGCAAAAAGGCGCTTTTAAAAAAGTTTATGTCCACTTATAAGTTAATAAACACTGAAAATTGGGGGCAAAGTTTTTGTACTCACTTTTACCCAACTTTTTGAAATTACCTTGGCTAATTTGCATACGGTAATCGTGGTCTCGTTAAAATTAATATTTGTGAAAACTTTGATATGCAATTGGCCTATGTTGGTATGCAAATCAATTGTATAATGGTAGAATTTAAAGAAATTCACGAAAACGAGGTGAATCCCCAAATAAAAGAACATTCATTATTCATTCGTATGATCAGAAATAATCATGTAACAATTGCTCAGTAAAATTTCAAACGTATACGCCCGGGGGGAGGGGGCACTTCAATATGAAAGGGGCATTCGGTGAGAGCAAAATGTAAAAATATGGGGTCATTGGGCCCAACATGACCTTTTTTTAAATGGAATCTTTGGGTGAGAGCCGAAACAGCGCCACAAAAACCTCGAAAATCGAATTTCTAGTTCTAAATGGTTTCAAATTTCATTGTTTTTTCCAAATAAGTAACAAAATCAGAGATAAATAAAAGTTGCTGTTCAAATAGAACTTGTAAGGGTCTTGTGACAGATCAAATGGAAAAATAGGGGGTCTTCGGGTGACAGAGCATGTGTTCGTTAAAAAATATGGGGGTCTTTGGGTGACGGCGATGCTGAAAAAAGGGGGTCTTAACAGCCCTACATACGCGTCACCTCCAAAGTTGGAGTGCCTCCGGCGGGCGTATACGATATGCAATATGTCGTTGACTTGACTTGCTTGACTTTAGCAAACCGAACAAACGGAACGAGGCAGAAATTTATTACACAGTAATAACAGAATCATTCGTACAACTGGAGTTTTGATAATTTTGTGATTTGTTTATTGTATTTTTAAAGAAACCATTTACAGTCTGGTTGCTCTACGAAAAGGAAAAGTTGAACAGAACAAACGGCATTTGAGAGCTAAGACTGCGCCCTTGACTTGCCGTTTAAGTATGCATCATGTCACAACAGTATTTGTTTTCAATTGCCAAAGAGGGCGCTTTTCACTCGCACAATTTTTTGAGACAGGCTGTATATCAATATCAAATGTTATCAACATTTTACGTTATAATGAAAGAACTATAACATCTTAAAGCTTAAAGCTGTTGTCAATATGTAATTGTAAACACTTTTAAAGGAACATCAGGGAATCACAACATTATGCCTTATATGTTAGGACATTAATTATCAAATGAATCACGTGGTTTTATTTGAAATAAACTAACATTGACCATAAAAATACAGCCGTCTCTCAACACGCCGAAATTGTCCAGTGGGGTCCCATTACTACAATATTGAGCACAAGTAACCATGACGTCATTGCACTAGACATTTTCAGCACAGGAATTTTGAATATCACGTATTGAGAGCCGGCTGTTTTCATTCGTTTTTATGGCCAATGTGAGTTTGCTTTAAATAAAACCACGTGATTCATGCATGATAAATATTTTCTAACATATAAGGGATATGATAATGTTGTGATTGCCGGAGACCTCCTTTGAGAATAACATTATGTTAGAATGTTTTTAGCAAGTTTTCAAACATGTTTTTGAAAGGTATAAAAACGTTTTATACCGGGATCCCTTATATATCCTTTATATAACCCGACATTTAATCCTAGAACTACTGAGCTATTATTTCGCAACATGACTACGAAGGAGGGGGTTGCAACCCCCTAATTTTCAATTATAAACTTCATAATACCGTTATATCGATATATACCAGTACAAGGCTGCGATCACAAACGCCAAGAGTAACGGAAAAGAAATAAAGCTTCAAACAATCACACAAACCACAAATGCCCATTACATTTTATCACAATACAGTCTTGCGTATTAGATAACGGCGAGACTTGTACCAGAAATGATGGGTTTGTTGTTCAGGACCGGTGAGATATTTAGTTGGTTTGAGGTTGAAATCCGAGCCATGCAGTTCTGAACAACAAGCCCATTATTTCAAGTAATGATCTGTTTTTAACCTTATTAATCTTACATAATTATACGGTGAACATGGTAAATAGTTTGCACCTAAATTATTATTAAAATATAAACGTTAAAAAGAAATTCAATGCCAAGCTTTTAGGTAATTTCTTGAATTAAAAACACTATCACTTATTAGAAGCCATCATTATACAAATCAATACAAAACTTGGTCTGAACTGAAATTTGCATTTAAAGTGGTTCTGTAGTTAATGCACTTGCGTAGTTAATCCCGCTGAAATGTATTCTCTTGCGATAATTGTGTTTTAAAATTATTAATGAATAATGTAAATGGCAAAGAGTTTAAAATTTATAACTAGTAACAACAATGCATAGACCTAGGATACATAATCTTTTAACGCATGCGTGTTCGTCAACTGCTTTTGTCTCCTCCACCTTCGCAACACACTATGTGAAGTGACTGGAATCACAATGACGGCGAAGGAGAATACTAGCTGGTAGCGAGCTAAACAAAAGGAATACAATTACAACCAAGAAACACTATGAAGAGGATCACAACATACATACTGCAGTTACTGTCCGTTTTCCTATACACAGTGCTGTCACCGGCACCATTGACGCGTGACCTCTACAAATAGTGTATGTTAGAAGTATAGGCCATTGCCTAGTTAACGTCACTGTGTGAAAAATAACGGGCCAATATTTAAAGTACTCTTCTGAAATTCTAGAAAATATAGTTTTGTAACATGTCCTAAATTTTTAGCTAATTTAGATGTTTGGAAATATTCGAACTTTGGTGTTTTAGTGTATGTTATAGGTAATAGGACATTGCCTAGTTAACGTCACTGTGTGAACAATAACCGGCCAATATTTAAAGGAAGGATATGTAAACGACAGATTACACCAAAAAATATGAAGAATTATTTCCAAACCGTGCACCATTATGTTTCTCATTTTCAAGAATGCTGGTTAACAATAAGCAGACTATTGTCTCATTTCGTAAACAAAGGCCCACATAGTATACCTGGCGTTTGCTTTATAATCGGTTACCCAACTGAAACTATAATACCAGCTCATTGTAATACCGCACAGGTGAAACAAAAACATGTGTAGTGTGGATTTAACCAGAGAAAATCTGATTTAATCAGTTGAGCTGTTTTCAATGAGTGTTATCTTGGTTTAATAGCTTTTAATAGGGTTTAAGTCCTGCAAAGGTCGTGGTGAATTCTACTGTAGACATGACTGCATCATGACAATTACGGAAACACGGTTAATAGTGCTGCAGAATGGTGAAACCATTGTTAAAGTTTTGTGAAAAGTGTGAAATTTGGCTCAAATGTAGTATTCAGTCTGGTGAACTATTCTAGGGGGAGGGCCAAAGTTTGTAGCATTTTCACGACACCAACAGGGATTTATATAATGGGATAGGCGCCTGAAATCACGTGTCGATTCGGATAATAATTATTATATCCTAGGTCTAAACAATAGGCAGCCATTAGTGGCCATTTTGCTTCCTGCATGATGTTATTCACGTGTCTTAATACATAAGTACAAAAATATATAAGTTATCAGGATTACAATTTTAAATTATATGTTGAGCATAAAATATTCTGTAGTAAATTGATGGAATACGACGGTGATTATTGAGGTATTATTCTTGATAGATAGTTAAGAGACGGTTATTTTTACCTATTGTTTGATAAATGTGAACATTACTCTATATAACGTCTTGGGCGACGAACTTTGGACAAAAGTATTACAATGGATAATACGTGAATATAAAGGGTTAGACGTATAATGATGAGATATAACAATTCTATCCTAAACTCATAACGTGATTAGATAATTTATCATAATTATGTTTAGCTAGTATTGAAGCACACCACCATGAGTCTTCAGGACACGAACATGTATGTATAGGTACCGTCACCACACGACCGGCTTCGCGAGCCTCATAGTTCTCCCTGCTCCTGTATGAGTATAACAGAATAAGTTTTTGATTATTAATCGCTATTTATAAAACCATTGTGAAGGAATTTGGTTATATGCCGGAAGTGACTCCTTTGACCCTTGACCACAATTCTGTGTTGACCTGGTAAACATAACAAGTGACATTATATAAAGAGCTTTGTGTCAAAACCCCTTACATCCACTTGCCCAATTTTGAGAACACATCAAAAAATCATCAAAATAATCACCGATATAAGGTGTTTTTAACAAAAGCAGCTTTTGGCAGGATGCTCATCCTACCCAAGCATCCCCCTAAAACTGCTTTTGTTGCAAACCCTCATATATCAGTGTGTTTTGGTTTTTGATGATTTTTGATGTGTTCTCAAAATGGGCAAGTGGATGTAAGGGGTTTTGAAACAAAGCTTTCATATAGAGAATGAGTAGCATTTTTAGTAAAAATCACATTTTTGGTAATTGATCGGAAGTAGATGACCTTTTGAACGGAAGTTTGTCATGTAAAATGTGTCCCTAACCCAATGGTCCTATATATAGTGACATCCATGTACTATATAACTGGCAGAAGTATCAGCATTTTGACAGTATTTCGTAAATATCCGGAAATGATCCCTGAATGACCCTTGATCCAAATAAGTCAATGCATGTGTGCTATGAAATGTCTGGAAGGAGTAGCAGTGAAAATCACGTTTTTGGCCATTTACCAGAAGTGGATGACCTTTGACCGGAAGGTGGTCATTGAATTTTGCCTCCCACCCAATGGTCCTAGTGAACAAGTGTCATCGTTGTACTATGTAATTGGCAGAAGTAGCAGAAGTGTCAGAAAAACTACCATCTAGCTGATTAAGTATATTGGAAATAAAACATATAAACCTAAACCTCACCTCTTCTTCAGATGAAGTCATAGTCACTTCGTCCTCCTCATCATTCACGTGACCGACTGTAATAATATTCAGAGTTTCTAGTTTCGCGATGTCCTGCATTCTGATTGATGATCGGTTGCCTTGGTAATATGAACTGAATCTGCAAAACGGTTGCTGCAAAAGACAGGAAACATACAAGTCAGAAACGACAGACATTTCTAGAGTTATGTTGCCCATTAGTTTGTCGATGATTAATGTTTGGCGGGTACAAGAGTGAATGCAATTTTGAAGAAACACGTTTTATCAGAGATTAATATTTGTTAAGGGATCTAAAATGAGCGTTTATTGCGTTTCGACAGTATTTTTTGTAGACATGAGAGCACTCAGACCTATCGAATTGCATTCTGAATACGAAGCATGTCTTTCTGATATCAAATAATTTTCATTTTTGAAAATCACAATATAATACAAATTTTATGACAAATTATAAAAATTTGATATTTTTTCAAATTTTGATATATAACAGTCCTCGAAGTAAATTATATAAATCTAATGATATATTCTTAAAGTGTATGTAGCAGGGGAAAAGTTGACGGTCAATTGAAAATTTTGTCCTTTCATATTGAAGATATTTTTTTAAAAAGACCTATTTTTTTTGGTGTTTTGGGAAAAAAAATCCACATCTTCAATACGAAAGGTCAAAATTTTTTATCGATCGTCGGCTTTTCATCCCACCTACATAAACTTTAAGTATAAATCATCAGATTTATAAAGTTTACTTCAAGTACTGTTAAATATCAAAAGTATCAATTTTTAATGATTTGCCATAAAATGTGTATTAAATTGCGAATTTCAAAAATCAAAATTATTTGATATCAGAATGACATTCTTCGTATTCAGAATGCAATTCGATATGTCTGATGTGCTCTGATGTCCCAAAATAAATACTGTCCAAACGTTCATACCCCAGCCCTTAACTTACGTATTAAATGTACATATTTGATTTTGACACTTGTGTAAGATTTTTCTTTATTAGTGTTATTATATTTCTTTATAATTCTGAGAAAATATGCACATTAGCCTGCAACTTCATTCTATCGCCGATTGTTGCGTCGCGGCCCCAGGAGGTTAATCAAACTCAAACATGAACCTTTAAAACACATCCATATGAGCAGGCCTGTACGCAGGATTTTTTTTTTTGGGGTGCTGATTTTGAAAAAGTGGACTTTTTCCAAAGGGGGGGGATTTTGTGGAAAGTGGACTTTTCCCCAAAAATTTGGACCTTTTTGACAAAAAAAACGAAAAAAATCTGATTTTGAATCCTTGAATTTTGGGACTTTTTGTATACTTTTGCAAATTTGGGGAGGTGCGGTCGCCCCCCCGCACCCCCCCCCCTGCGTACGGGCCTGCATATGAGTATAGATTAGAACACGTTTTTTTATGTAGCGTGTTTTCATTGCGACCTGAAAATAAGAAATTTCATCGCGAATTTAGCATTATTCTCAAATTTGGTATAAGCGTCGGAATGCCTGAGGAAAAGTTCAAGTCTAAAGTCAAAATTTTATTTTTATAGATTTTCAAAAGAAAAGCACATCATGGATGATTGCACAATGCAATATATATAAAATTTACCACAGTATTGCTGAAAACATAAATGCGCTGTTTGCTACATTTACCACAAATCGTTTTTCTTCTTGAAACACCCCATTACAAAAAATATACGATATATGAAAATATTAACCAATTAGAAAACCAAGTATAGGCAAACTTGATCAGATACACATTTACTAGGAAATAGGCAATGAAGAAGAGGGCACATTTGCCCTAAGCGCCACCAAAACCTAGCTATATACGCCCCTGGTAAAAGGCTACTACAATAATTTAAAACAAAAAACAGACACAAATAAAAAACATACAATCGACGATGGTAATAATAACAATAAAGTATCTAATCTTTGACAAAGATTTTCCAAACATCTGCAAAATTAATGTATAGACCTAAATATGATAAGGGACCGTTCACAAACACATGTAACAGGGGGCCTGATGCAAAAAGGGCCCTTCATAAGGATAAACATTTTCAGGGCCCCGGGCCTTTAAAAATATCACCTTAATTTTTCTTGTAGAACATGGGTTTACACTATTTTCTTTGGGGTTGAAGTTCATTTTTCATGGCCAAAAAAGGGGGCCCTAAAATAATTTTAGGTCGTGAGGGGGGGGGGGCTGAAAAAATATGTGAATTTTTCTTTTTGCATCATGCCCCCTGTTGCAAGTGTTTGTGAATGGTCCCTACTACTATTATTACTATTACTACTACTAGCAGAGTAGTTAGTAGTACTGGACACTTAAAGGGGCATTTCGTGATCCATACTAGATGTTTATACCACCAGAAACCTTTGGCTACACCATGTTTTTGTGCAAAATACATTCTTGCAGATTCATTCGTTTATATGGTGCTGTTAAGAGCTCGATCACCCACCTTTGCACAGTATTTTTGTGAGACTCGAGAGCAAATCAGACACACCAAATTGCACTCTGAATACGAGGAATGTCCCGATATCAAATAAGTCGCAATATAATACAAATATTACGGGGAATTATTAAAAAAATTACATTTTTGACATTTTTAAATGCCAGTGCTCGAAGTAAAAAACAGTGATGGAAGTAAACTAGGTAGACTAATGTTAAACATAAAGTTTCCCAAAAGACCATAAAAAGAAGCTGCTAGAATCACGAAATACTCCTTTAATAAAGCACCGGTATCCGGCTTAAGGTGTTCACGGCGCGTTGCAATAACAACCAGAAATATACACAATATAAGTATAAGTAAAACGTACATTGTACGTAACATACCTGTGTTTTCCTCAATAGAGTCTGGTGTTGTTCCTTTCTATAGAGTCAGAACAGAAATGCGTGGTGTATAGGTACGCATTGCAATGGATCATTTATTGAATAACAGGTGACCTATTGTAATCATCCAATCAAATGACAAGGAACTCCTGTCTACATTTTATGTATAAGGGGTGGTGCAATAATTATGTGAACACCCGGTCTGGTGAATTATAGGGGGGGGAGGGCAAAGATTTTTGGCAGGCCAAAAAGGGAGGGGCAAGCATTTTTGCAGGTCGAAAGGGGGTGGGGCAAGCAATTTTATAAATTTTATTATTATTAACTCTGGTTCTTACATATTTAATGAGCTGGTGACACCGATTTCTTTTGGCTACAATCAAAACCAAAGGGAGTTTTCATAAATACTCAAGCTGATGAAGGTGGGAAAATGTGCAAGAAGAAAATAATATCGTGTCCAAAAATTGATCAACTGAATGTTAGTCCTTTAACGGGAACACTTCCTATTGTCGAGGATAGAGACCATAGAGCGTGTTTATAGTGAATATACCGCATTTTGAGTATACCGTACACGATAATCCTTGTATATGTACCGATACCCTTGCTGTTTATAGTGAGACACTGAGCGTGTTTATAGTGGGAGCAGATGTGCGGAACATTGCGGTACAATTTCTACCCGGTTAGAGATTATCCGGATACTTGCCCACTATAAACACTAGCAGTATATATATGTACGATACATCGATATCCTTCTCAACCGAAGGATATTGTGGCGAGATATCACTATAAACACACCAGTATAAATTGTGTGCGGTATTACCGGAAGTAGGAGCTTCTTCATGATGCGTATGATGCGCGCAGGACATTCGGAACGATTCTCACCCCAAGAGTTATCAAAACAGAAGCTACATGTTCACCGCCATGATCATATTGTTGAATGGGCTGTTTATAGCTCGCGCCACAATATTTACACATTCCCCGTGTGACCTCGGGGTCATTGCAAATGTACGATAATGTTAGTTGGTATATAATTTGTGACCGTACAGCACGAATGAGCCGTAAATGTCCTCAATTGTATTCCGAGTTACAGTGTACCTTCATTTAATGAGATACACGTAGCACCAAATTGAAATACCTATGAATATGACCTTCAATTTTACACTGTAACTCGGAATACAATTGAGGACATTTACGGCACATTCGTGCTGTATGGTCACATTTGTGCGGTAACTGTGTCCCACTATAAACAGCAAGAGTATCGGTACATATACAAG
Organism: Amphiura filiformis; assembly: GCF_039555335.1. Classification (NCBI taxonomy): domain Eukaryota; kingdom Metazoa; phylum Echinodermata; class Ophiuroidea; order Amphilepidida; family Amphiuridae; genus Amphiura; species Amphiura filiformis. The sequence goes on along the minus strand of NC_092636.1, from coordinate 43,641,630 downwards.
GATTATCGTGTACGGTACACCCAAAATGCGGTATATTCACTATAAACACGCTCACTGAGCGTGTTTATAGTGGGAGTAGATGTGCGGTACATTGCGGTACAATTTCTACCCGGTTAGAGATTATCCGGATACTTGCCCACTATAAACACTAGCAGTATGTATGTACGGTACATCGATATCCTTCTCAACCGAAGGATATTGTGGCGAGATATTCCCACTATAAACACACCAGTATAAATTGTGTGCGGTATTACCGGAAGTAGGAGCTTCTTCATGATGCCTAGGATGCGCGCAGGACATTCGGAACGATTCTTACCCCGAAGAGTTATCAAAACAGAAGCTACATGTTCACCGCCATGATCATATTGTTGAGTCGGCTGTTTATAGCTCGCGCCACAATATTTACACATTCCCTGTGTGACCTCGGGGTCATTGCAAATGTACGATAATGTTAGTCGGTATATAATTTGTGCGGTAACTGTGTCTCACTATAAACAGCAAGGGTATCGGTATATATACAAGGATTATCGTATACGGTATACTCAAAATTCGGTATATTCACTATAAACACGCTCACAGTTACCGCACAAATTATATACCAACTAACATTATCGTACATTTGCAATGACCCCGAGGTCACACAGGAATGTGTAAATATTGTGGCGCGAGCTATAAACAGCCCATTCAACAATATGATCACGGCGGCAAATATGTAGCTTCTGTTTTGATAACTGTTGGTTTGAGAATCGTTCCGAATGTCCTGCGCGCATTCTACGCATCATGAAAAAGCCCCTACTTCCGGTAATACCGCACACAATTTATACTGGTGTGTTTATACTATAGTGGGAATATCTCGCCACGATATCCTTCGGTTGAGAAGGATATCGATGTACCGTACATACATACTGCTAGTGTTTATACGCTGGCGAAGTTACGTAATAATCGAATTAACTATCATAGCAATAGGTGAAAACAAGTTTTGAATATACCGCGCTGCTACGTTCACGCGGTACCTCTGCATTGAACCATTATCATGCTGATCACTTGCACCTGTAAGATTAGTATCTTTGAAAAGACAGTATTGTATTCAACCCATGATTGCAGACATACACAGGGGATGAGTATAACCGGCTTGTAGTGCAGCGCGATATGTTTAAAATTGTTTTCACCTATTGCTATGGCAATTAATCTGATTAATTACGTAACTTCGCCAGCGTATAGTGGACAAGTATCCGGATAATCTCTAACCGGGTAGAAATTGTACCGCAATGTACCGCACATCTGCTCCCACTATAAACACACTCATTGATGACCCAGTATAATCGTGAAGTTACGTACTACCGCAATTTTTCCTTTGAAGTAACAGCCAGGGGTGTGTAGATACAGAATCCGCCGGGAGCTAAAATGGCACCCTTGAGCAAATTGAGTTAAATTGAGTTTTGGATAAAATTTTAAAATGTTTAAATCAAAGTATAAAATAGCAGAATTTTTCTTTGGGTCCTAAGGAGTAAAAAAAAGTCAATGGTCATATATCTCTAGAATGCCCAATTAATCAGATACAGATCAAAATGGGTCAAAGGGTAAAAACAAAATTGTACATGGGTAAAATTTTCAAAATGCTCCAATTGCAATGAAAATGGTCTTAAATTATCCGACTTGACAAAATAAAACATAAAATATATAGTTTGTCATATCTGCGGAGTATAGATTTATGCTATGACCTCTGAAGTGTAGATATATAGGGTTGTTCCATGATTCTAGAATAAGATAACTTCCCAGATATAGCAAAATATATTATTTTGTGTTTCATTTTATCAAGACGGATAATTTGAGATCATTTTCATTGCAATTAATGGAGCATTTTGAAAATTTTACCCGTGTGCAATTTTGTTTTTACCATTTGACCTATTTTGATCTCATTTATATCTCATTATTTTGGCATTTTAGAGATAAAGGGTTCACAAAAAATACCCCCCCTAAAATTACAAGACATTTCTTTGCATAATTTGACATACATTTCGTTGATTTGAAAAATCTAAAAACCTGTAAATAAAGGAATCATTTTCCTACCCTCCCAAAGTTCTTTCCTTAAAAGATCTTTTTGTTTTGGCCAAAATAATCACATTTTCCAAAATGATGCTTTCAGAAAAAGTTGCACTTTTCCACATCCTATACATTTAATGTACAAAAACATCAATGTTTTGATTTATTTAATGGTGTTTTTGTTTTCTTTAATTTTTATGTATACGACTACCCAGTCACCCATGCAATCATCTTGCAGTATAAAACAAAGACTAATTGACATGTACGGGGTTTTTCTAGAATATTTTATTGAGCTGGTGTTTCAAAAATGGTAAAATCAATTTAGGAGTTACAAAACATTTCTTTGCATAACTTAACATTCATTTTGTAGATTTGAAAAATTTAAAAACCTGTGAATAGAGGCATCTTTTAGCTACCCTACCAAAGTTATCCCTTCTCAAAATCATTTTGTTTTGGTCAAAAATAATCACATTTAAAAAAAATGATGCTTTAAAAAAAGTTGCGCTTTTCAACATCCTATACATGTAATGTACAAAACTTTCTCGGTATCAATATTACGATTGATTTAATTGGAGGTTTTTCCTTTTTGTCTCTGAACTCTAAGTCACCCATGCAACCATCACGTAGTGCAAAATAATGATTTGTTGAAGCTAATTTTGACATATACGAGGATGTTGAAAAGTGCAACTTTTTCTGAAAGCATCATTTTTAGAAAACGTGATTATTTTGGCCAAAACAAAAAGATTTTCAGTCGAAAGCACGTTGGGAGGGTAGAAAAATAATTCCTTTATTCACAGGTTTTTTAATTTTTCAAATCCACGAAACGTATATCAAGTTATGCAAAAAAAAATTGACTTTTTGATTCCTTAGAACACTTATACTGAAATTTACTGAAAATACTATGCTATGTATGTTGTAAGTAATGTTAATTCAATGCATTGAAATCGAATTGAATTGAAATGAATTTTGGGCGATTTTCATTTCAATGCATTGGAATTGAATTGGAATCGAAATGAGTGGGCTTGGGCATGAATTGAATTGGATTGAAATTGAAATCATCGTGAGCAATGAAGAATTGAATTGGATTGGAATTGAAATCATCGTGAGCAATGAAGAATTGAATTGGATTGGAATTGAAATCATGTTGAGTGATGAAGAATGAAGTGGAATCGAAATGAAATTCAGCTTTGATTTCAATTCAGCATTTCAATTAACAAGCAGATGTCTGTGATTCCAGATCATTCCACCTGTAAAAAGTGCCCTTCCCCGTTCTGAATTCTGATACACTTTCAGGTCTATTCACACAAGAGACACATATTAAAAAAATTTGGCACTAATCATTAAGCCCCTATTTTTCTCAAGCTCCTAAATTTTATGCTCAAAAGTCATTGTACATTTGAACAAATTGTGAGAAAACCATTAAAGAAAATGCTTATATTTTTGACAGCTTTTTTCACACTTTTCAAAAGTACAAGAATTTTGGGTGTAAAATCTTAGGAGGAGCAGGAGACAAGTAGGGGCTATCTAATAGTAGTATCAAAACTTGATTTTTTCAGTGTGGGACAGGGTCCCATTATCAATCATACCACACACCTGAATATAATAATATAATAAAATAATGTGCATGGTGGACAAGAAGTTAAGACAAATGTTAGGAAGTCAGTCACCTAAGAACTAAGAAGTTCCAAAGTTTCATAAAATAGGACCCAGAGGTCAAGGATCACGCGCATTGTTTGAATGTGAAAAGTGAGTTAACATAACAATAAAGTATCTTCTGTTGAAATGCCTTTGTGACAAGTAGTGCACTTGATTTTGACTTTGTGTTGCTGACTGAAGTGTTATAAAATTGGCAGTAAAATTCAAAACATGCACTGCAAAAAACAGTGTCTAGATATTAAACACCATTCTAGACACCATCTTGTCCTCGATTTGGAAACATGTCTAAATGCTAAACAGTCATGTTTAGTAATTTTATGCCTTGTGTTTAGATATTAAACACTTGATGTTTTGAAGTTTGACATTTTGTGTTTAGATTTTACATGTGTTTACAAATTGAGAACAAAAAGTATTCAATCTCTAGACACAGTTTTGCAGTGTGCCTTTGGTCAATTAACACGAACTGCAACTGTATTGGAATTGGAATTGAATTGGAATTGAAATGAATACCCAGAATTAAATTGAAATTGATTAGCTGTTAATTTCACTGCATTGGATTGGAATTGGAATGAAATGATTTTGAAATTGAAAAATTGAATTGGAATCGAATTGAATTAATTCTAAAGCAAGGTGGATTGAATTGGAATTGAATAGCAAGACACCAGGTGTAGAAAGAGTTGAATTTGAATAGAATTGAAATAAATTTTCTGGAGTGATATAACAATAGTTGTAAGGTGACATAATTATGCGTTCATGTCAATAGACCTCCTTGTTGGCCGATCTGATCAAATGGATGTCAGCCCTTTGTTTTGGTGTGTGTGTGTGTGTGTGTGGGGGGGTATTGGCATGCGTCAATAGACGCCGATCTGACACTCCTTTGTTAGAAGTTAGAGTAGAAGTTTTCGAGTAGCTGATGACATTCGATGCCCATACAGCTTTTCACAGGATGTCGCCCAATTATAATTCAAGACAGAGATAAAAAAGATTTTATCGCGTCTGACGTCATCTGTCAATCAAACTCGATCACGGTTTGTTTACAAGTGTCGTGATGATGACTTACTGAACGCGGCGGTATAACCGGGCGCCTTATTGTTAATTTTTCAAACATGCAAACCATCTCAAAAGTTAGGTATTTATAGTAGGGAACTTTCTTTCGCGAAGGCGCCATGTCAACAATGCCTAAAAGCTGCTTTTTGCCTTGTAAAAGTACGTAATTTTTCGTCATTTGCTGCTATTCCTTTTCTAAAAATCAGCACCAGATAGATCGGTCTTCCTTTTACGCGCTATTAACCTGTGTAAACCAATCAAGGATCGTAATTGACAGTGACATCAGACGCGATAAATTCTTTTATCTCTGTCTTTAATTTTACACACTCTTTTTATGACCTCTTCTTTCAATTGTTGCTGATCAATTCTATTTATTATTGCTAATAACATTTTCCTGAACTGTAATACATAGACTTAAGTTATTTTGATGAAAACATAAAAAATATAGAAACATTTCTTTTTCATTCTATTATCGATGCTTCTTTTGATTAAATTACTCACTTACAGGGAAAAAGTTGACCAACCACAAATTGAAGCATAACAATTAACAAACCTATGTAAAAAAATGCACTTTTTTTGGCCGAAAATTTCATAAATGGATGTATGTCTCAATGAAGATGATAACAAATAGCAACAAAAGCCGCTCACTTGATGCATAACTAATTAATCTATGATCTCAACTTTAAAACAAGACAATTGATCAAATAGTTTTTTGGATTATACCAAAATGTCTTTAGGGACTTACTTTTTTGGAACGGAACAAGAGCAAGTGACCGGCACAGATGAGAAGTAGAAATACCATGGGAGTAAGCCATTTGTACGACTGCATTTTTGCTCGGCTCACAAAAATATCCACTGAGTCCTTATTAATGGCCACTGTCAGTAATTTTACAGTTGTGGGGGCTATCAACTGAAGCATTTTGACCAATACCTCGAGGGTTGAGAGCCAGAAAGCACTCATAATCACCTGCTCCCACAAAATGAGCATAACGTCGCTAGGGCTCTGTAGAACATCTTGACAAAATTCAATAGTAAACAAAAGACATCGTTGAGGAAATATTGATTTTTGAAGGAGCCAACATTATGCTCATTTTGTGAGAGCTGGTCATACTGAGTTACGGCATTCTGGTTCTGACCCCCCCGACCTCTAATTAGCAATCTAGTGGCATTTTTCAAACTGTTTACTTTATTTTGATACACCCTGTACTTTAATCAGTAAGCGCGAGCAGATGGGTTTTCAACCTGGTCTTGAACGGGTCGACAAGTTCAAGTTGTGAACTGCGAATAAATGATGGGAGTTGATTCCAAAGTTATGGTGCGGCTGAAGAGAATGCGCGATGACCACAGGAAGCTGCAAAAGCAATTCAGATGATGTGCTGCCTTGCGAATGACAATGATTTCCTTGATGTAATCAGGCGCTAACCCATGAATAGCCTTGAAGGTAATCAGAAGAATTTGAATATGATTCTCTTGACGGGCAGCCCCAGCCAGTTGGCGTAATCCGACAGGTTCAAATGAACAGCGACCTTTACAATGTTTTACTCGAGTACTCAACCGGGCAGCAGCGTTTTGTATCCACTGTAATTGATCGATTTCTGAAAGGATGAAACTTATTAATGTGGATGAAATCGGTACTTGCTATTGACATGAATGGTATAGATATGATAATGAAACCAGTACTTGCTACTGACGTGGATGGCATAAATGATAATGAATCCAGTACTTGCTATTGACGTGGATGACATAAATGATAATGAATCCAGTACTTGCTATTGACGTGGATGACCTAGATGATAATGAAATCGATACTTGCTATTAACGTGGATGACCTAGATGATAATGAATCCAGTACTTGCTATTAACGTGGATGACCTAGAGATGATAATGAAACCAGAACTTGCTATTCACGTGGATGACATAGATGATCAACAACCAGTACAATTACACCGAAAGCTTGCACAGCACCGAGGAAAAAGAATGCAGCATCGTAACTACCAGTGTGGTCATAAATCCAACCTACAGGACAAGGGGTGAAGTAAACAGATTTAATCATGAGGGTGAGAGTTCATAATGGCAATGTAGGGACCTCGGGTACCACGATACATTGTTCGACTTAAGATACATGCACCGCCATTATTAATTCATTCATTCACCCAAAACTAATTCAAAAAAAAAAAAAAGAAGAAAAAGGAAAATCGCTAGTTGTTAAAAACGAGTCCTGATCATATCATCCGGACTCGTCACTCAAAATGATGCACTGAAAAAGGTATAATGTTGAACATTGAGGAAAGCAGCTGCATGTAATATCCAGGATATCATATACCGCGCATCACTAATGCACCGCAAGCTATGTTACTATATTGCATATAGCCCAACACTTGTTTACGATCTTAGCAGATCAAAATGGCTACTATATAAATGTGAACAGATTATTTATATCAGGGTTCTACGTTCGTGTCACTTTTATCTTGCAAAGTCTGGATGTAAGCAGCTTAATTAACTTTTATGCTTCACGTACCCATGTTTTAAACATTTTACTTACCTAATAAGAAACCAGGAAGCAATCTTACCAATCCACTGATAGCCAATCGCCATCCAAATGCCTTAGCTAGTGACTCGGATCCTACGACAGATTTCAAGACAACATCGCAAAGAGGATATGCTACTCCGGCTGCACACATATAGAGTACATTTGCTATGGAAATGGTGGTAATTGTTACAGTAAATTTATCCACAAAGAGTGAAATAGCTGCAACAGCTCCTGATATGTAAATACACCCTCTTACACTGATAATGTTTCTTGAAACAAAAGGAATGTATATCACATGCCCAATTAAATTAGCAAAACCTGCAGCAGTAGCTAGGAATGATGCTTCGTACGCCGGGAGACCTTTGACTAAACAATGGGGAATGAAATAGACGATCCAACCCGCGTATGTAGTATCTATACTAGCCAACATGACACATACTGCTAAAAATGAACGATTTTTAAATAATAATATGCCCGATTGTTCCAATAACTTATCCGGGGTTTTTCTGTAATGTCCTGCAGGTTCGCTCATCCAACCAAATGTCTCGAAGTTTTCATAGTTATTCTTTTTTGAAGAGGTGAAATATGCAAGGTGCAAGTCACGTGATGTACATGTAAGCGAGGCATATTGTCCCAAACAAACTTTTACTGGTGAGTGAAGCAAAGCTGCACATGCAACAAGATGAACATTCGTTGCACCAATCAGAAGAAGAATGTTACGCCATCCGTAGGTACTTAAAAGAAACTGAGTCAGAGGTGCAAAAACCATCAATCCAAGGATTCCAAAGGAATAAAATACTCCAGTTGCTAAAGGATACAATTTGTCGAAATATTGTCCAAGTAGGGCATACGCTGGAATTGTTATGAAAGCAAAGGCTATTCCTGTACAGAAGAAACAATTAGAATAAAATGTGATTTACATTATCACTGTGTACAGTATTATAAATATTTTGTTTTTAATATTGGGATTACAGGTCACGCGAAAAGTCACCTGCAACATAAATAGCACTACACGGTATTTGCGACTTGCTAACTCCGGTCTGGGCATATCATACATTTTTGGTTGGTATGCTCCCCCAGAAATATCAGGTGGCGTGTTTTTGAAAGCTCAAGGGCCTCAGTTTCTTGGCTCTCTGGTTTACAATTGCCTGAAAAAACCAGAAATGTGAGGAATGAGCAAAGTAGGGTCTTTATAGCTGAAATGATCAAAATCAAGGGTCTTTCAGTGCTCTGATTTGTTCAAAGTGCAGGGGTCAGTGGATCCGGGGGAGCATATCCGTATGGTCATTTCTGTTGAGTGCCTCCCCTCCACTGTGGTGGTAATTAGTTTGGCCAGCTCTCAGGAAGGGCCAATGCGTCGGGCGTATGTACGCATGAGGGAGGGCAGTGGACCTCTTGACCGGAGGAAATAACAAGAAGCAAACATTAAATCATGAAACTGTCGAGAAAACAGTCTTGTATCATAGAAGACAAGTCTGGGAAACTGTTGACAAAACAGAACGCTGATCGATGGCGCGAGTATTGTGACGAACTTTACAATTACCAACCCAAGTTTGACCAAGCCATCATCAACAAGCTCTCCAATAATAATGTAGAGACAGAGGCAAGTAGAAAATGTGACCATCTTCACCTAATCCTCAGGGAAGAGGTGGCAGAGACCGTTGAGTCTAAGAGAGGAAAGGCAACAGGTATTAACAACCTTCCAGCCGAACAGCAACCTTCCAGTCAATGTACTGCAGAAGATCTGCAACAATATCCTTGAGATTAGTAAATGACCAGTCCTATGGACAAGATCAATGGTGGTTCCTCTACCTAAGAAAGGAAACCGAAAATAATAAAAACACTATCGAACCATAAGCCTAATAAATCATCCGAGTAAAGTACTTCTGAAGATTCTTCTTCAGAGACTGAAACCACAGATAGAACATCTGCTAGCAGAAGGACATATAGGATTGAGCATTGGGTACATCCACAGTGGAGCACATCTTCACTCTGCGTACCCTATGCGAAAAATACAGGTATCATCAGAAGGAATAGCACCATAATTTCGATAAAGTATGGCAGCAAAGCACTATGGGCATCCTTAAGAAAGTTCAACATTCATGAGGAGTTATAGTGAGATCAATTAGCTTTCCTTTACAGCCAAGCCGAAAGTACAGTCCTGATTGGCGATACCCTTAGCAGCTGGTTCAGAACTTCAGTTGTCCCGAGGCAAGGTTGCTTCCTTTCACCAAATCTCTTTAATCCATTATTGCAGCAGATCGTGCTGGATGCTCTCGATGACTTTGAAAATAGGAGAAAGGCGAATCTGTAACATAACGTTCGCAGATTACAGACCATACATACCTCATAGCAGGTTGATTTGACAAACCAAGTTGATGGAGCATCCTCCACCTACGGAATGGATTTCAGTGCTGACAAGAGTAAAATTAAGACAATACGGAACAATAATCCATATAAGCATTAGGGGATGATGATGATAGATGATGTTTAAATACCTGGGCACAACCATCTCTTCAGAAGCAACTTCTTCTACTGAGGTACGAACAAGAATTGCAGTAGCCACTGCATCCCTAGCTAAACTGCAGACCAAATGACAACTTTCCAGTCAATATACTTGGAAGGACAAAAGCATCTCCATTCAGAACAAGGTCACAAACTCATGAGGCCATAGTCATATCAACAATGCTATATGGTTTTGAATCCTGGACGCTTTACAGCAGTCACAGGATGTCGAATCCAAGCTTTTGAACTAATTTTAAATTATACATACCATTAATAATTGAGATGAGAATCCCAAGCACCAACACGTTATCAACAAATGAGGCACATATGGTAGACAATCCAACAAAGGTTCCACCGACGAGTGCAAGTATACGAGTGTTCTCACTGGTAGCAAGTGCACCAACAACAGGAGCTACAAAAAACAGCAAATCATTTGCGACTTCAACACAACTGGAATACATATCATTACAAAAGCTACATTTTATTTCAGGAAGAAATTGTATGTAAATTTACCTGAAAAATCCCGAACACTTATCATCATCATTATCATGGCTCCAATTATCCAAGTATGGGTTTCAAATTGGTCTTTCAACGTAGGTAGTAGAACTGATAATGCCTTTGCTATTCCTGCCCATAAAAACACTATGATTGAAGCTGCACCAAGAATCATCCAAGACCAACCTGAATCTATACATTGGTACCTGTTGGCCATAATTTCCCGAAATCCACGAAGGGGACTACTGCAATGCAAAGGAAAGGAGGACAATATATTGAGACCAACTTAGCAAACGCCCCTGTACATTTGATATCGTGTTCCCCACTTTGAAAAGTGTATGTGTGTGAGGGGGGGGGGATCTCCTCCAAAATTTTGACGTCCTTGCTTTAAATTGATATATCTTATACATTAATGTGCAGTGGGCATTGGGGGAGGGTAAAGTGATTTTTTTGTGGGAGGGGGAAGTGCAAAACCAACAAATTTTGCGCAAAATTGCCCGCAAAAAGTGGGAATTTTCGTAATTTTGGCTTTTTACTGGGGGGGCAACGGGTGGGGAGAGTTCTGACTGGGTGGCATTTCCCCCATTCCCCGTGGTGCCGGTACTGTTAATGTGTGTAGATTATAAATCAGGAAATAAAGGGCGTACCGGCCGTCACTTTTGAGCTATGTCAGCTGTTTTAAAAGAGGGGTAAAATTAATGACAAAATTAAAATGTTACCCAAATGGCTCGATTAAATTGTTCAACTTCAGTTATACAGAATAAGCTCTGTTATAATGTTATACAGAATAAGCTCTGTAAACTCGCAAAAACTTTTACGACACCAGTCCAGTGCATCAGACGCAATTAATTTTGCACACACTAGAGGAAATTTAAAATGAGAATTCTTCCAAACCGATAAGAATTGGACAAAACAGTGAGAAATGACAATTTGAAGCTTTCTAGATTTTTAGTTTTGGTAAAATCGTTTTAATAACATTAAATGTCGGGTTATATAAAGGTCATGTAAACGTTTTAAAACGTTTTGTATGAAAATACGGTACAAAAATATTTTTAAATGTTTTCAAAAAATGTTATTGTAAACTATTTTTGCATATATTTTTGCCAAATATTTTGTCAACACTTTTAAAAATAACACTATGTAAGAATATTTGCACCAAGTTATCAAAAACGTTTTTAAACGTAAATATTTTATACTCTTTATATAACCCGGCATTTAAACGTTTTCTGGCAATTTTTTCTAACCTTTTGCGAACGATGTCGAAAATGTTTTGTGATTGCTGCATGGGTACCGTGTTTTCATTTAAAGGAGGATTTCGTGATCCTAGCAGCCTCTTTTTATGACATTTTTCAGTAGATATCCACGAAAAAGCTTATTTCCAAAATTTCAGTTGATTCCGATTTTGCGTTTGCGAGTTATGCATGATTATGTGTATTACACTGCTCCATAGACAATGTGTTGTAATTTCGTTCTGGTGCACAAGAACGAAATTCAAATTTCACGATATCTTTGCAAAACGAATTAATCTGCAAGAAATATTTTGTACATAAACATTATGTAGTCAGAGGTTTCCAGTGATATAAAAATCTCAACTTTTTTTGAGAAAAGTGGGGGGATGAGGCTGTGGATCACGAAATGCCCCTTTAAAACAATGTGACAGATTGTTGACACGTTAATTAATATTTCTCATTCATGCAAGGGAAAGTTTCATAGAAATGAGAAAATGTTCAATTCGCATAGTTTTGTCCAATTCTCATCGGTTTGAAAGAATTCTCATTTTAAATTTCCACTAGTGTAACCAAGCATGAATACAAAAAAGCAACACAAGTGTTGAGTGGACACTTTAGATGTAAATACGCACCCACCTCGATCAATATTGAATCTTACTTTTTTGGTCACTGCGCGCCTAGTGGCACCAACATTGATTGGTGGTGAAGTGTGTGGGTGGGGGTGTGGGGTGTATGTGTGGGGTGATACTTAGGAAACGTTCATTTATCACGTTAAAAATAACGGAACTAAGGCCAAGTATAGTGTAGTAGAACTACCAATGTGAAAAATGTTCTACTTTGAAGAGTGTTTTGCCTGCCAAATAAGAATGATCTAATAGAATTCAATGAACTTTTCAGATATTATTCCTGATAGTAAGACCTGTTGACCCATTATAATATTTTCCTATAGGCTATCTTTATTAGGTTAGGCCCCATGATAGATAGAATTGGCTATAAATTTGCCCTTTTTTTTTTTTAAAAGTATACCCAAAATTTCACAAGAAACAGTAAATAAAGCAACATAAATAAAATATGAAAAGAAGACTAAAATGTTCACTATACAAATGTTTACCAACAATATTCCATTTACTTGGAAATTGTCCAAAGTTGTCAAAAATGGTCAAGAGTGATAAAAATTTCGCAAAATTGTGCTAAATTGTGCCAATTTGTTTTGCAATTTTGTGCAACTTTACATTAACCTCGACTCGAGTAACTTTGCGCAATTTTATTCTACTTTATGACTTTGGGCAACTTTTCGCAAAATGTTTAGGCCACTAAAAATTTTACCTTGTGACATGGGGCCTGTTTGACACAAATGAAATCCCCATTTATCCGTTAAAAGTAATGCTATAATATAGTGTATGTATTCCAAAGGTAGAACTCTGTGTGAAAACTGCGGTTTACAGTAAAAAAAGGTTAAATTTGATGACTATTATTATGTATTGTTGCCAATGTAGACATTCAAATGTGTTATTAAGCATTTATGTGCAACAGGCTATGGCTGTTGTATGAGAACAGCTACATTCACTGTGGAAATTTAAAATGAGAATTCTTTCAAACTAATGAGAATTGGACAAAACAGGGAGAAATAACAATGTTCTCATTTCTACGAAACTTTCTCATCCAAACAAATGAGAAATATTAATTAACGTGTCAACAACATGTCACATTGTATTATCGTGTTAAATTTTCCCATTTAAAACAATGTGACAGGTTGTTGACACGTTAATTAATATTTCTCATTCATTTTGATATTAAGAAAGTTTCATAGAAATAAGAAAATGTTCAATTCTCAAAGTTTTGTCCAATTCTCATCGGTTTGAAAGCAATCTCGTTTTATTTTCCAAAAGTGACATTTACGGGTTATCTGCATGATTTAAACTTTACCCTTTAAAACTGTCAATTTAGTATTGTTTTGCACCGGGGTTTTACAGCGCGGGCGACTGTATTTAGTGTTCCATGTTTCATCAATCTTATTGACAAAGAGCTTTGACATCGGGGATGGGCTGCGGTGTGGCGGATTGATGCCTATTGTCTACCATGGGATCATTGGGATGCATGCGCATGATTGGGACAAACTGGTAATGACTATTTACCAGATACCATTTTGAAGCCTTTACTACGGTGTACCATCTCCGCCAATTTCCTTTTTAATTTCCTTTTTTTTTTAATTTCCCCCTTTTTTTAATTTCCCCCTTTTTTTAATTTCCTTTTTTTTTTTTTAATTTCACTTTTTTAATTCCTCTTTTTTTGAATTTTTTTTTTGAATTTTTTTTTTTTTTTGAATTTTTTTTTTAAATTTTTTTTTTTTTAAATGTTTTCTTGAAATCTTTTTTTTTTGAATTTTTTTTTTTTTGAATTTTTTTTTTTGAATTTCCTTTTTTTTTTTTTTTTTGAATTTCCTTTTTTTTTGAATTTCCTTTTTTTTATTTCCTTTTTTTTTGAATTTCCTTTTTTTTGAATTTCCTTTTTTTTTGAATTTCCTTTTTTTTTTGAATTTCCTTTTTTTTGAATTTTTTTTTTTTTTTTAATTTCACCTTTTTTTTAATTTCCTTTTTTTTTTGAATTTCCTTTTTTTTTTTGAATTTCCTTTTTTTATTTCCTTTTTTTTTGAATTTCCTTTTTTTGAATTTCCTTTTTTTTTTGAATTTCCTTTTTTTTTGAATTTCCTTTTTTTTTTGAATTTCCTTTTTTTTTTTTGAATTTCACCTTTTTTTTTTTTAATTTCCTTTTTTTTTTGAATTTCCTTTTTTTTTTGAATTTCCCTTTTTTTTTTTTTGAATTTCCTTTTTTTTTTGAATTTCCCCTTTTTTTGAATTTCACCTTTTTTTTTTTTTGAATTTCACCTTTTTTTTTTTGAATTTCACCTTTTTTTTAAATTTCCCAAGTAAAATAAAGTTTGGCAGAGGCGGGGTTCGAACTCACGGCGCAGGGCTTAGGATACTCTGTGGGCCTAGCGCCTTAGACCAGTCGGCCACTTGTCATATTGTTATGTTTCGAAAATTATTTGAACATATGGTCGCAACTTCAACATAGGCCTACCACGTGACAAGCAAAGGCAGAAAATGCGGGAGAAAATGTACCATATTTTGGAATTTTATTTGTTAAAAACATTAATGTGTATTAATAGCGCTCAATTGTTGAGAAATCCGACATGATAAATGGGCAATTATTATACATGCATTATCGATTTGAACTCGCTAGGCCGTATGGCCGCACCGGCTGCACGTGCTATAATACTCCCATATACCGGGCCCGGGATACCGGGTATATACATGTGGTTCACATTATAGAACCTGCCATTTTTCGTGCATACACGGTCTGGATTTTCGCAATTTATAGGATAATTACACGTAGGTCCCCAAAGTTTCTTCCAGTTATTGAAGTGCTTATATAATGACATGATGTTGCATTCAATAATATAAGCCTACGTATACTTTACTTTACCTTTACTGTCACTATTATAATTATATAAACTTTTTCATAACCATTTTATACTAGTATTTTGATGTAATAAATATCAGTATAATTTCGAGTTCAACTGAATGCTTTCATCATTATTAATAACATGTTTTATTTATCAAAAATCGACTATGGCATAGTCTAGGACCTACGTAAAATTTTCATAAAATTTTTACCATCAATAGAGTGTTAATTTTGACTAAATTCAGAAAATATTTTGGCGTATATAATTATAAAATTGAAATAAAATTCTCTGCCTTGATTTATTTGTTTGTTTATGTATTTATTTAACAATTACCGGTAATTGATTATTTGCTTATTTATGTGTTTATTTATCAATCAATGAATTCTTTTATTTATTAATTTATTGATCAATTAATGATTTATTTTATTTATATTTATTTCTTTATTTAATCGTTTTCATTTAATAAATTAATTGATAACAACCGTATTCATTCCAATAAGCGCCCATGCCCCAATATAAAGCGCCCACCCAGGGAAGCTTAGGGATTAAGTTTAAAATGTAGCTCCTGGATGACCTTTGACCTCGGATGACCTCGATTTTAAGTTTTACGTGTTCCCCTCATATCAAGGATTCCACCCACCAAGTTTGAGCCCGATCGGACAAAGTTTGAAATTTGACCCTCCATAATGACCTTTGACCTCGCTTGACCTCAATTTTATTTCTGGAATATATTCCCCTCGTATCAAGGATTCCACCCACCAAATTTGAGCCCGATCGGACAAAGTTTGAAATTTGACCCCTCCGTAATGACCTTTGACCTTGGTTGACCTCGATTTTATTTCGCGCATTATATTCCCCTTGTATCAAGGATGCCACCCACCAAATTTGGGCCCGATCGGACAAAGTTTAATTTTTGATGAATATGCATTTTTTTTTCCGAAATAATTTCCCCTTTTTTTATTTCCCCTTTTTTTTAATTTCCCCTTTTTTTTTTAATTTCCCCGATATTTTTTTTGATGTGCGTATAATGTTGCAGCTAGTGGATTCAGTTTAGTATACCGCGGGGAGCATTAGCTTTAGTCAAGGCTTCGTCCGTACTTTATCTTTGAACACAGCTATCCAATTGAACATGGATAGCGCTCGCATAGCTTTCTATTTTTTATATCTTGGCCCCGGGATCTTGGCCTATAGTGAAGACAAAAATTAAATCCAAACCTAGTAAAACAATCCGAATCCAATAGATATAGAGTGATCACGAGGCTTATATTAAAGAAGGCCTAATTTGAATTAGATTACATTACAATAATAATTATTAATAATATATTAAATATTTAGACCCTTCCACTGTATAAGTAGCTAATATATAATTATTCGGCATATAGCTAAAGCCACGATTTCTCCGTGTTCATGGTGTTACAAAATTTAAAATCCGTGTTATTCCGTGATTTTCCGTGTCCACTATAAAGCACTAGGCCTATGGGCAGCCTTGCATCGTAGGCCTAAAATTAATGCTATTGTTTAATGGTTGATTACTGCTAAATAATCACTTTTCTTTGTTTTATTTTGCAAATCAACACAAAAGTTAGACATTTTATACAGTTTTTCACTATTTGGTGGCATTTTCAAATTTCCCTGAGCAAACCCCGACATAAGATGAGTTTTTAACATCTTTTTAAACATAGTTACATTTTTAGCAGTTCTAAAATATATAGGCAGTTCATTCCATAGACGTGGAGCTGTAATTTCAAATGACTCACGTGCTGTTATTTTGTTTCTTGAAGAAGTTGCATGTTTCCAGATCGAAGAGTACGAGTGGGAACATAATTTGAAAGAAGTTCAGATAAATCATGAGCAATATCATTATTACATTTATATACAATCAACATAAGTTATAACAACAATTCATTGGACGACAGGAAGCCAATGCAGTTCCTTACCAGTGTGTTATTAGTTTGTGAGAAAAATGCAAAAATAGTCACATCAGTAATAGTCATAAAATAGCTCTATTAAATAGTACGAAAACGTTCTAATATGCCGTCCCTTTACATGGCAATTTTAATGGCAATTTTAAAACATTTGTCATGTGCAAAGCAGGGGGGCGAAGATTTTTGGCAGGCCCAGAAGGGAAGCAAGCAATTTTTTGGCACGCCTTGGGAAAATTACACCCCCCCTCACGGACCGGGATAAAACCACTGCGAGTTATATACTAGTATGCTTATGGTTTTCCCGTGACTTGACATAAGTCTACGGCCCTAGCACACAGGCTATACAGGGACGTGCCACTACCTAGGGGCGCTTCACCGGGCTATATCAGTGGTGTAATACACCACTGATATAGCCCAGGGAAGCTTCACACGTAAAGACTACAGTGCGTAAAGACCAGCATACGCAGTAGGAAGCGAGCAAATTCTCGGACAACTACCAGTATGTATGGCAAGCTAAGCGGCTCAGAACGTGGGACTAGCTACGCGCAGCTTCTTTCTCGTTACGTGCAGCTTATTAACCAATCAGATTCGCGGTTTTAAACACGTGGAGCTGATGTAAACATCCTCTCTCACAAATATTACGTTGTTAATTTTGTAAATGAAAATATCTGTAGTATATCAGCAAAAAATGGTATAGGTGCTATTAAAGTAATATCTGAACAGAATGATGATTGTTCTATATTTAGGGGGCTATCATTTTCTTCGGAAGGGGATCCCAAATATAAGGGGTCATACTTTTTTGGAAAGAAAAATAAGGGGAGGGGGTCATAAATTGATAATGACAAAATGTAGGAGTCACAAGATGACTACAGATAGTGTGTTTATTGTATTAAAAAGACAGATTTTAATACAATTTAAGACTGTCTAGGGGGTAAGGTGTATCGGTGGTGGGAGTTGGGGGTCATAACATTTTGATGCCGAAATAGTGAGGGCCGCAATTTATTGACGCCGACTTTTTGTAAATTTAGGAACCCCCCCCCGTTCCGAAAAAATGATGACCCATTTTACTCTCTCCATATTTACACAGTGGCAAGTGATATCGCTTTCCCTGCAATATCTTTACACAGCGCTTTACATCAGTAGTAGTTGTTGTTTGACCTTCATATCCCCTGCACCGCTAATACAGCCCGAGTATAAAGTTACTTGCTATTAAACACGGTGTAAACTTGGAAACACTAAATAAATATGCTTTGTGTCATTTTAGCCAGGCATTAGCAACATGTTCTCTTGACACGTGCTGTGATTTGGCCTCCTTTACCCGTTCGTTATCTATGCTAATTCCGTAAATTAATTACAAGATAATAATTGTGAAAGAGGATACCTATAACTATACTACGCGCAGCTAACGACCCAACCACGTGATTAAATTTGACTATTTTGATTGGTCAAACAGCTGCTCGTAACGAGAAAGAAGCTACGCGTAGCTGTTCCACGCTTTTGGCCCCCTTGGCTTGCCATAAGTATGTGCCTCGGCCAAGATTCTGCTTTAGTGAGAAAAAAGGGGAATTAAAAAAGGGAAATTAAAAAAAAGGAAATTAAAAAAAAGTGGAAATTAAAAAAAAAGGAAATTAAAAAAAAAAGTGGAAATTAAAAAAAGTGGAAATTAAAAAAAGGAAATTAAAAAAAAAAAAGGAAATAAAAAAAGGAAATTAAAAAAGAGGAAATTAAAAAAAAGGAAATTAAAAAAAAAAGGGGGAATTAAAAAAAAGGGAAATTAAAAAAAGTGGAAATTAAAAAAAAGGGAAATTAAAAAAAAGTGGAAATTAAAAAAAAAGTGGAAATTAAAAAAAAAGGAAATTAAAAAAGGAAATAAAAAAAAAAAAATTAAAAAAAAGAGGAAATTAAAAAAAAAAGGAAATTAAAAAAAAAGGAATTAAAAAAAGGGAAATTAAAAAAAAAAAATCAAGTTTTGTCGATTTTGTCCCGATACTGAGCCAAAGAGGTTTATATCGAGCTACACACACAAAACTGAGAAATATTTAGCTTTAAGGGGTACTACACTTTTTTTGCATTTTGTGAAGAAATGAGAAAAACAATGGACAAAGTGGTATGCAAAATGAAGGGGCAAACTTTCTCGTTCTATTGGTGGCATCGGTATAAATATAAATTGGTACATCACTGATGTGCCACTTTTTTGGAGTCAGAAAATTTTGCAAAATATAGGTAACAAATACCAGTTTTCCTCTATTTTATCACAATTTTTAACTTCACCTAGGATTAATAGGAGGGAGGGCCTGAAAGGTATTCCAGCCCCTACCAAAATTATTGATGGGGCTTAGCCTCCCCACAGCCCCCGGTTCCTAAGTCTAAGCCTAACCGGACATTTAGGCCTAAACATTTTATGTAAAACGTTTTCTGTTTACTGGGGGACTGATAACATTATATTCAGTGCCGTTTAAGGGGCCTACAGTAAAAAAATTCCAGAATTGGGTAAAATATACCATAATATATAAATATAAAATTTATGCGTTACTTTTACATGTTGCACACAATTCTTGTTTGGTACATGTTGTCATTACTCCAGATATATATAGGCTAAGCATAATTATTGAGTGTAGGTGTATAATCAACTTAATTTCAATGGCAACAATATCATAAAGAAATTTCAACAGATAATGGATATAGCCTACGGCATACATTTTGGCCTAACCTAAAATAACAGGCATATCTTATTGTCATGATTGTCAAAATACGATGATTTATCATGATTTTGTTTTTCATGTGCACTGGTTTCAGGACAAAATGAGATTGTATTTTCCCCATACGATCCAATCCCCGGGATCCTATGACCCGTGTATAGAGATAATGATCTGATATATTAGACGTTAAGTTCATTTCAGATAGACCTACAATCATGCAGAAATGTATTGGAACACTGTCGTATGAACATCGGAAACAAAAACTGCCACCCCCTCCCATGTTGAGAAATGCCAATGTCTTCAGCAGTTCTTTATGTGTTCCAACACTGATGGGGAGAAGGGGAAGGCTAAATCATTGTTGCTGTTGTAGATGTCCTGTTTATTCGTAAACACAAGTGGACCGAAGTCATTTCATCATGAACTCTGTAGAGAATTTAGTCGACAAAGTGTACCCAGTGTTTCAAAGATTATAGGCCTATTTTGTCAAAATTAAATTATGTATCTTCAGAAAGAATGAAAGAATTAAGAAAGAAAAAAAGAAAGAAAGAAAAGAAAGAAAGAAAGAAAGAAAGTAATTAGGCCTATTAGATGATGGGTCATCACAATGCTTAAAGGGGTATTTCGTGATCCAAGCATCCTCTTTTTATGACATTTTTCAGCACATATCCACGAAAAAAGCATATTCCAAAAATTTCAGTTGATTCCGATTTTGCGTTTGCGAGTTATGCATGATTATGTGTATTACACTGCTCCATATACGTTGTAATTTCGTTCTGGTGCACCAGAACGAAATTCAAATTTCGCGATATCTTTGCTAAACGAATTAATCGGCAAGAAATATTTTGTACATGTAGCCAGAATATTCCAGTGATATAAAAATCTCAACTTTTTTGAGAAAAGTGGGGATGAGGCTGTGGATCACGAAATGCCCTTTTAAGTTATGCTTATTATTATAATTATATCGTCACAGTATTTTGCACAAAGTTGCGTGTTAAACTTGAAAAACTAATGGATTTCGCTATTCAATTTTGCAAACAATGAAAATACAATGAAAATAAACTGCGTTGGTGTGCTGCAAGATGACAATGATGATATCGTTTTAAATTACACTAAACTTTGAAATGCAATTTTTGCCTACATCAAACTAATGTGCAAAACAATATCGAATTCTTACCCAACACATCCTTATAGCAAATAAATTTGCTCATTCAGACTAATAAAAAAAAATTGTCCCACCTCGGCCGCGGACCAGAAAAAAAAATGGCGTCAAGGGTGAACAAAAATTTCTCAAACAACAAAAATGAAAAAAAGTAAAAATAGATTGTTGAAAATAGAGAGCTTTACATGTACGATGATGATGATGGTGATGATGATGGCAATAAATGATGACGATTATGATATTGATGATGATGATGATGAATTGATGATGATGATGATGAGTATTTTTAAATACTTAGACTAACTTAAAAGTGCAAATATTTTGATTGGTACATGGTGGAACTCTCACCATATCTGTACACCATATTCAAACATTTTTCATCAATCTCCAAACGAAGGTCAAAGCAGAGAAGATGCTACTGAGGAAAACATCTATTAAACTTGTATTAAGATCAAAAGTTGAAAATCCTAAATTTATATGATAGCCTACCACATATGAACTATAAGGCTAGTAGTATATGGCTACATTAGATTCAATTCATCACATTCAGGGTTATTTGGGGCTGAACGTATTCAATTCCCGAGTTCAATTCATCATTTCTGACAGATAAATAGAACCGCGTAGATCATGAAATTACATCTAGGGACCAAAATCAGCCTCACTATTATTTATTTTGGCATTCAATACAACAATGACATGACACCTACATGTACCCAGGTCAATATCCATTAAATTTGTTAAATATCCATGAAGTTTTCATGAAAGAATCCGCGTCAGTCATTAAAAGTTCACATATTTTGTCTTATACCACGTATACATATGTGATGCGATCAAGCAAAATCAGTCGGAACTCGCAAATATTGATTTTGAGATATAGCCAAACAAAGGCAACATTTCCTTTTGTTTCCTCTTGTTTTCGAAACTCTTTAATTGCTCATATCTTTGGAACTGGTTGTTCGATTGCAATGGGGTTTTCTGCAAAATACAGCTGTGTAAATGCGTTTTACTATCATGTAAGAAACTGAAAATTTATTATTGCCGAGTTCCGACTGATTTTGCTCGATCGCATCACATATAGCCATATGGCCCATAATTATATCAATATCACGGCAGATAATATTACTGTTATGCAGTGCCAAATAAAATGTCCAGGTATGAACTACATTTTGCCTGATATAAATTTCAAAATTCAATGTTACTTACCAGTGCAGGACAAGGGGTTTAATGTAGAGCCATAAGTTTTCCGCTAGTAATTTTGAAATTCCGTTAGTCAATATGTCACTTTCCGTGTTTTTTCGTTTTTCTGTGGCATTCCGTGTTTTGTCCGTTTTATACCATGTTTGCCATTTTACAAGAAGTTTAATAATAATAATAATAATAATAATAATAATAATAATAATAATAATAATAATAATAATAATAATAATAATAACAACAACACTGTGACAACAACAACAGCAGCAATAACAACAACAATAATAATAATAATAATAATAATAATAATAATAATAATAATAATAATAATAATAATAATAATAATAATAATAATAATAATAATAATAATAATATGAATCAGGCTTTTTCTATAGCGCCCAATACCCGAAGGTTTTAAAAGTAAACACGTGCATAATACCAATAAAGTTAACATAATTAAAAACCACCAATGGTTAAATACGATTTATAAATAAAGATATCAAACTTTACCGCACTTTTGACACGCTTATTTTCATTGAAAACAACAACAGACTCACATTTTTATAATGTGTAATTTAGGCCTTTTCACATTTGTCAATTATTTCTATTTTATTTTTCCAACTACATAAAATCCTGTTTTCCGTTTTCAACCTCCGATTCTGTGAAATTCATCCGTTTTCCATATCACGGAAAACTTATGGCTTTAGTTTATTATGTACACCCCGCCCAATCAGGACTCTACCAAACCAAATCTCTGCCAAACCAACTTTTTCAATCTTTTAGCTTAATCTTTATATAATTTTAAAGCTCATGACTGATATGATCCTTTCCAACATACTTCCAATGATGAATTGTCTGCATCTGATTCATAGCAGCTTGAAGACAAATTTAACCGTGTGACTGTCACTGAGAAAATACAACATGTTCTATTTTTCTTCAAATTTTACAATTGGCCTACTTTAGGGAATCATGAGCCAATAATAGAACAAGAATGTGGGTAGAGGGATTTTCACAGAAAGTTATAATAATCAGTATTTAGTACCGTACAGCCTTTTGTTTTGCTGCACGGTAAGTTGCTGGATGGTTGTACGTACTATGTTTTGAGGTAAAACACTTACCTATAGGCCTACCTGTGACTTAATTTCAGTACTTATATCGAGAGGAAAGGTTCATTGGAACCCCGGGGGGGGGGGGGGGGGGGGGGGAGCACTCCCATTGTGGCCTGTACACCATCCACGATAATCAACTTTGAAAAGCACCCTAAACAAGGAGTTAACCCTTGGCTAAAACGATACCCTAAACAGGTAACACGCGCCTGTTTTGACACCCTAAACAGGGATTTTATTCCTTGCATCAAATGTCATAGGCCTACCCTAAAGAAGGATTGGGTCACAGGCCCACGGCTAAATTCATGAACTTCAATCCATTGGTCGGGTGCACACCGGATGAGCCGAACGGAAAAATTGTGCAACTGCGATATTTTCGTAAAACCACATGCTTTTTGAAGAACATTTCCCCTTTCATATTTATCTCTACATCTGTCCGACCCTTTCCACATATTAGCACAGTGCAATTTTGCTACCATTTTCCCAAATTTTTCATGTTTTTGACACCCTAAACACGATATACCCGCGTATCGTGCCAGTGGCGGATCCAGAGCAGTCAGAGGGGGGGGGGGGGGGGGCCCAATTTTTGAAAAGAAAAATGTAAGTAATGGCCGCGAAGCGGCTTCATCCCAGAGCTGCTTGCGCGACGTAGGAAGTGTCTGAGGGGGATGTGCCCCCCTCAGTTAGACACTTTTGGAAAATGTAGACCCATTTGAAGCCATTTGGTGGACCATTTTGTCACTATTATTGTGTAAAATTTTGGTTTGAAAAAGCCTAAAATTTGAGAAAAACAGCCCAATTGAAGCCATTAGTGTGGACAAGTTTTGACTTTTATTGTGTGAATTATTGCTTTATAATTATGTACCAATAAAGTTGCGCACGCAGGGGTGTCTGAGGGGATGTTCCCCTCAGAAGTGAGAAAAATTTGTAAAATGAAGGCCTATTGAAGCCATTTGGTGGACTATTTTGCACTATTTATTGTGTAAAATTTTATGTTTCAAAAGGCCGAAAATTTGCGAAATGAAGGCCCAATTGAAGCCATTTGGTGGACCATTTTGTCACTATTATTGTGTAAAATTTTGGTTTGAAAAAGCCTAAAATTTGAGAAAAACAGCCCAATTGAAGCCATTCGTGGACAAGTTTTAACCTTTATAAATAAATTACCCTATATTGCTTTAGATGTAAACATAAAGTTGCGCACACAGGGGGGTGTCTGAGGGGGGATATGCCCCCCTCAGAAGTGAGAAACTTTTGCAAAATGAAGACCTAATTGAAGCCATTTGGTGGACCATTTTTACACTATCATTGCGTTTTAAAACAAAAAAGGTTTGTAAAATTTTAAATGTAACACTGACACTTTATAGGCCTAAGACTTGAGATTCGCAATTAAAGCATGCATGGTGTTGAATTGAAGTCGGCTCGGAGTCCATCTTAATAGGCCTACTGAATTTGGTGACAAAATGTGACGGGCCCTACATATCGGTGGGCCCGCCGTAATTTTCACATGCTTTTAAGCAGAGGACCCGCCTTCAAGCAAAATAATCACATACCTATATAGACTGCATGACCCGACTGCGATTTAGGCATGGGCCTACTATACGTGCAATTTAACCTTTTCCCTTCTCCTTTTCTCCCTTTTTTTTCTTCTTTTTTCTCCTTTTCTCCTCTTTCTCTCTCTTCTCTCCTTTCCTCTTTTTTTTTTTGGGAGGGGGGGGGGGGGCCCGGGCCCGCCGGGCCCCCCCCTGAATCCGCGCCTGTATCGTGCCTACCCACGAAAAAGTAGGCCTACCCTTTTTACGCGTTTTTATTATCGCGGATGGTGTACAGACCACAATGGGCATGATGGGAGTGACCCCGGGATTGGAACATACAAAGTGAGGATTATTAAGTTAAAGGAAGTCATTCAAATTGTCATTTGGTATTTTGAAATGACAAATTTGGCAAAAACAAAGAAAATAGCAGTACTGACGAAGTTGAAGCCCCATTCAAATAGCTAATTTAGATACTGTCAGTATCTAAATTACAGATTCGTGTAAAATGTCTTATTTTAACTTAAATACACGGCTTTCGGCTGAATCACTCGCAGGTTATGTTTGCACATCTGTGACAATGACAAAGGTACCAAAATCTGAATTTTGATGATTTTTACGATCGTCCGGATGAGCAAATCACTGAATGGGCCTTTAAACCTGGTATGGGAGTAATTGCGAGTAGTGAATTTCTTTATTTGGGCCTATGAACTGTGTACTTTAATGGTAGGTTGCACGTAAACATGTATGAAAAAAAATATGTATAGGCCTACTGGGCCTACTGATATATTGTATCGCTTGATTTTTAAGCTTGATTTTTAATAGAAAGGAAACTGTAAACTACTTATTAAGCTTGTTAGAATTTCTTTTTGACATGCATGGGGGATGGGGTTGGAAAATGTTTCTTGAGGTAGGCCTATAGTGAATGTAAGACCTTTTGACGACAGAATAAGTTTATGGCACAAAAAAGTATTGTTCCAAAATTAAATAAATTTGCGCGAACAGTACAAAAATTGGCACTTTTTAGGCTAATGGCTAAATATGAGGTTAATTTGGTCAGAAACCCACATACACGCGTCGGGTGTGTGTGGGGTGTGGGGGGGTGGGGGAGATGATTGTTTGGAAAACTGATTATAGCATAGTATTTAATAGGCCTATATTAATTTGATGGTCATGGATATGTACCCGTTTCCTATTGTAAATCTCATTACATAAAACGTGCATGATCTTATAGGCCACATTTGAACCGGAAAGCACCATTAAAAATGTCTTTTATTTCTTTTCTCTAATTAATGGTATAGCTTGCACGTAAACATCTGTAAGTAAAACAATGTATAGGCCTACTGATATATTGTAGGCCTACAGCTTGATTTTTAATAGAAAGGAAACTGTAAACTATATAGTATTATTAAGCTTGTTAGAATTTCTTTTTGACATGCATGGGGGATGGGGTTGGAAATTTTTCTTGAGGTATAGTGAATGCAGGACCTTTTAGCGACAGAATAAGTTTATGGCACAAAAAAATTATATGTTCCAAAATTAAATAAATTTGCGCGAACCGTACAAAAATTGGCACTTTTTAAGCTAATGGCTAAAAATATGAGGTTAATTTGGTCAGAAAGCCACATACACGCGTCAAGGGGTGTGTGTGTGTGTGTGTGGGAGGGGATGATTGTTTGAAAAGCTGATTATAGCATAGTAGGCCTATATAATATATTAATTTGATTGTCATGGATATACCCCTTTCCTATTGTAAATCTTACATAAAACGTGCATGATCTTATAGAGCACATTTGAACCGGAAAGCATCATTAAAAATGTCTTTTATATTTCTTTACACTGTAAAAACAGTGCTTAGAAAGTGGTGGCAAGAATGTGTTTAGAAACGTCATGTTTAGAATATGGATGTCAGGTGTTTAGAAATTAAACACCATCACTGACCAATGTTGAGAAATTTGACACATGATGTTTAGCTTTTAAACATGTTTACAAAGTGGTGGCAAAATTGTGTTTAGAAAAGTTTTTATCGCTAAAAACTGTTTTTGCAGTGTAGGCCTACTCTAATTAATGTCCTCGATACTTGATTACGACTTGGTGGTGCGCCCTCGTATTCTTAACCTTTTTTACCCGGGGGTCACATTTTTTTTTAGTTTTCGAGAATTGAAAGATTTGAAAAATACTTCAAAATGATGATGAAGATGATGATGATGTACATGTACAGTATTTGAACTATGATAGGCCTATCTGCCTATAGGCGTAGAATAATAGATCCCGGGGGATGGGGGGGGGGGGGGATAAATCCCATGATATTTTGCCAGGGAGGATAGTCCATACAATCATCCCCCCAATGTTGACGCATGTATGTTGGTTTCTGACCAAATTAACATGTTATTTGGCCATTTTAGCCCCCAAAGTGCCAATTTTTACGCGCTTCACGCGAATTTATTCCACGTTTATACCATATTTCATCAGTTTACTTCAATATGTCAAAGTTTTTTGCGCACTGCGCGCGCATTTGTACCATAAACTTATTCTGCCGCCAAAAGGTGCCGGAGTCCCTATAATTTTTTTCCAACCCCATCCCCCAATGTCAAAAGAAATCTACGCCACTGGTGATATTTTGTTAATTTTCAAAGGGTACAAATGTTGTATAAACATACCTGTGTTCGCTCGATGTACATGTAGGCCAGTATGTCAATATATCAAGTCTGGGCTCAGTGGCATTATTCCGCTATAGTGACACGTTTCCCTCCGTTTATTTTCTTATATACATACGGTTCCTGACTGCATGAAGTTTAAATGAAAAAGTAGTCTTTAATAATAAAATTATTATTAATATAGAAATGACGTAAAAAAGTGAAAAATATTGAAAAACTCCGCGTAAAAATGTTGATTTTTCCTCAGTGCTTTTCAATGGACATGATTGAGAATTTATTAATCTGCGGCATGATGAGCCGGTTAAGTTATGTTCAATCATAATAGCCCGCCACAAGCGTCCAGTTTTAAGTTTGAGTTTGGCTTTTGGCGCACTTCTAGGTGATGATCCAGGGGAGGGGCGTGCGGGGCGCGTAAAATAGCAAAAAACAACAAAAAAGCAAAAAAGAGAAAGAAAAGAAAAGAAAAGAGAATAGAAAAGGCAGAAAAAGAGAAGAGAAAAAGTCAAAGTACACGTAATTGAGCGGGGCGCGTAAAAATAGCAAAAAAACAAACAAAAAAAACAAAAAAGAGAAGAGAAAAAGAAAAGAAAAGAGAATAGAAAAGGCAGAAAAGAGAAGAGAAAAAGTCAAAGTACACGTAATTGAGCAGGCCAAAATCACACAGTCTGGTCGTTTGTAACTTTACCTGTGATTAATTTAGGCATTGCTTAAAGCCGCGGGTACTCGCCATGTGAAAATTACTGCGGGCCTTCCGATACGCAGGGGCGCAGGGCCCGTCACCAAAGTCAGTATTTTTAAAAAGGCCCATGAAAGTCAATTCCGAGTTTATCGTCACGGTTGGTGAGGTGACTTTTTCATTTTTCATTTTTCATTATTTCATCAGATTTCATTATTGACCTAAAATGCGTGTTGATTAAAGCCAAACTCATACATGTGATTTATAAACATGTTTTTATATGGGTAGGGACTAGAAAAGTTAGAAAAGATGCCTGGTTTTGCTTCCAAGTTATGAATTTATATGTTTAAAAAAAAAAAATATATGTTTACAATTGCTAAAACTGGTGAAAACACTGATACTTTGAAAATAATGAATTATTTTGAAAATTTGACGCGGGTATTTATGGTTTCCAAAAAGTGACGCGGGCGGGGGACGATAAACTCGGAATCGACTTTCACGCGCTTATAGCCCCTTTAGTTTTTTTAATCTTTGGGCGCCTTTAGGCTATGTGTGATATTTTGGAAACGGCGCGGTGGCACAGCACACACCGACACCGCCTGGCTAATAATTATTTAGTGGAGCAGGGACACTAAAATGAATGACACGGGATCGATACACGTGAATTGCTATGCACGATTTTGATATCAGACGAAAATCTTCGAATACTGGGTTAAAAATTGATGAATATCTCCCGCAAATGAATTTTTCTCAAGAAACCAGATGTGGTCTCATAAACTTGAAAATACGTGTTGAACAGATATGATAGTCGCTAGAATGCGCTTTGAAAATTGGCCGTGCGCTTTGAACTCAAATCTGACCATTTTATATTGCGTTGGTCCTGTAATACCCTGTATGGACTACAGCGTGTAGTACAGCTGCACTCACTGTAGGCAGTATAAAAGTCGATGACCATTGATCTCAATGGGGTATACAAGCTTATTCACGCACAACCAAGATCAATTACCACGCTATTGTGAGTAGCCTTAGTTATGTCCCTCGACTAATTATTAGTTCTAAAGAGCTTTAAAGGTTTGAACCAAATGGCTAATCGTGGCTGTGGATTCGACCTACCATGGCGATTCCTGCCATGAAGATATAGGGTCGATGACACTGTGCAGCATGCCTGCGCCAGGCAGCATGCATTAGATGTGAACTAATAGAGGGCGTATTCACCTCCATGAGCACTTACGCTAGTGAGGGGGCACCAACCAAACCACTGCACGTTTCAGGCAGTACAGGGCACGGTTCACTAATCACGTGACGTATAAAGCTGACGAAACTTTGCTAGAATTAAAGCTACTTAATGCGGCTGTGTATACCCCGGGGTGTATACCCCTTGTTTCTTTCGCACACCACTCCACGCCATACATAAATTCTCCCAGTCACATTGAGCAGGCCAAAATCACACAGTCTGGTCGTTTGTAAAGTATAATTATACCTGTGATTAATTTAGGCATTGCTTAAGGGCTGGGGTATGAACGTTTGGACAGCATTTATTGTGGGACATTAGAGCACATCAGACATATCGAATTGCATTCTGAATACGAAGAATGTCATTCTGATATCAAATAATTTTGATTTTTTGAAATTCGCAATTTAATACACATTTTATGGTAAATCATTAAAAATTGATATTTTTAATATTTAACAGTACTTGAAGTAAACTTTATAAATCTGACGATTTATACTTAAAGTGTATGTAGGTGGGATAAAAGCCGACGATCAATTGAAAATTTTGACCTTTCGTATTGAAGATATGGATTTTTTCCCAAAACACCAAAAAAAATTAGGTCTTTTTTGGAAAAAAATCCATATCTTCAATATGAAAGGTCAAAATTTTCAATTGACCGTCGGCTTTTCCTCCCTGCTACATACACTTTAAGAATATGTCATTAGATTTATATAATTTACTTCGAGGACTGTTATATATCAAAAATTTGAAAAATATCAAATTTTTATAATTTGTCATAAAACTTGTATTATATTGTGATTTTCAAAAATGAAAATTATTTGATATCAGAAAGACATGCTTCGTATTCAGAATGCAATTCGATAGGTCTGAGGTGCTCTCATGTCCCACAAAAATACTGTCGAAACGCAATAAACGCTCATTTTAGATTGCTTAAAGGCGGGTACTCGCCATGTGAAAATTGAGCCGGTCAAGTTATGTTCAATCATAATAGCCCGCCACAAGCGTCCAGTTTTAAGTTTGAGTTTGGCTTTTGGCGCACTTCTAGGTGATGATCCAGGGGGAGGGGGCGTACGGGGCGCGTAAAAATAGCAACAACAACAAAAAAAAAAAAAAAAAAAAAAAAAGAAGAGAAGAGAAAAGAATAGAAAAGGCAGAAAAGAGAAGAGAAAAGTCAAAGTACACGTAATTGAGTAGGCCAAAATCACACAGTCTGGTCGTTTGTAAAGTATAATTATACCTGTGATTAATTTAGGCATTGCTTAAAGGCGGGTACTCGCCATGTGAAAATTACTGCGGGCCTTCCGATACGCAGGGGCGCAGGGCCCGTCACCAAAGTCAGTATTTTTAAAAAGGCCCATGAAAGTCAATTCCGAGTATATCGTCACTTTTTTTTCCAGGTTGGTGAGGTGACTTTTTCATTTTTCATTTTTCATTTTTCATTATTTCATCAGATTTCATTATTGACCTAAAATGCGTGTTGATTTAAAGCCAAACTCATACATGTGATTTATAAACATGTTTTTATATGGGTAGGGACTAGAAAAGTTAGAAAAGAGCCTGGTTTTGCTTCCAAGTTATGAATTTATATGTTTTACAAACAAAAATATATGTTTCCAATTGCTAAAACTGGTGAAAACACTGATACTTTGAAAATAATGAATTATTTTTGAAAATTTGACGCGGGTATTTATGGTTTCCAAAAGTGACGCGGGCGGGAGACGATAAACTCGGAATCGACTTTCACGCGCTTATAGCCCCTTTAGTTTTTTTAATCTTTGGGCGCCTTTAGGCTATGTGTGATATTTTGGAAACGGCGCGGTGGCGTCGTGAAAAAGCCAACAGCATGCATTAAATGTGAACTAATAGAGGGCGTATTCACCTCCATGAGCACTTACGCTAGTGAGGGGGCACCAACCAAACCACTGCACGTTTCAGGCAGTACAGGGCACGGTTCACTAATCACGTGACGTATAAAGCTGACGAAACTTTGCTAGAATTAAAGCTACTTAATGCGGCTGTGTATACCCCGGGGTGTATACCCCTTGTTTCTTTCGCACATCACTCCACGCCATACATAAATTCTCCCAGTCACATTTCCCCAATATGAAATTTAAAAAAAGTAAAATTTTAATTTTACTTCTTTTAAAGTTTGGCAGAGGTGGGGTTCGAACTCACGGCGCACCGCTTTGGATACTCTATGAGCCTAGCGCCTTAGACCACTCGGCCACTTGTCTCTTTGGAATCCATTTGAAACTTATTTGAACATATAATCGCAACTTCAACATGGGCCTACCACGTGACAAGCAAAAGCAGAAAACGTACCATATTTTGGAATTTAATTTGCCTAAAAACATAAATCAGACAATAAACATGATAAATGGGCGTCTATATGGACAATACATAATATCGATTTTGACACGTGTGTCAGTACATTTCCATGGTCAGTAAAATACTATTATAGAGGAACCTACCATATTTCTTGTATACACGTTCGATGTTTTTATCAATTATATAACAAATCCACATTAGACCCCAAATGGTTTTTCAGGAAATAAAAGATTAGTTTACCATAAAAACGAAACAGTAATCTTTGGCGGGGTCTAATGTAATTTTTACATAGAATTTTCAACGTTTGTTCTATCCTTATTCTTGCTCAATTAAAAAAATATTTTGCTTTTTGCTTCTCTGCTTCATAAACGACATCAAATGTGCCACAATTGGGTATCACGAATCGTTATATGTGATGTGCAGTTAATATTCATATTTTCTTTTATACAGAGGATGCTTCAGTTTTAACAGGAAAAATATTTTCTTGAAAACCCTCTCACTCGGTTATTTCAAAAAAGGTGCACGCTTCCCTAGAATGTTAGCATTAAAAATTTTCTTATTTTAACAGCATTCTAGAAACTCGTGCAGATGACGAAATGTGGTGTATTTCTTTCGATTGATGTGAGAGTCATTATAGGATTAGGAAGACATGTTTAAATATGTTGAGCAGGCCAAAATCACACAGTCTGGTCCTGGGAGTCTGGGCGATTGTAAAGTATAATATAATGATTATTTTAGGCATAGTGCTTGAAGGGGGCCTCAGATACGTCACCAAAGTCAGTATTAAGACGGAGCTGAGTCAATGCTGATTTCAATATCAATCCATGCATGCTTTAGTAATTGCGAGTCTCAAGTCTTGTAAAAGTTTTTTGCAAATTGAGGTCTGGTGTGTCAGATCTTTGGAATAACGGAATGACCCCGGGAATGACACTGTTATCATTCATGGTTATAGTAGTCTCAAGGGTATAGCTAAGACAAAATGACTTGCTCATTGTTAGTACCTTTATAATTATGTAATACTATATTTTCATTTTGTACGGTAAATTAGCCCTTTTTTGAATTTTGGGTGCCTTTAGGCTATTTATTGACTTTAAGGTTGGTCTGAACCCTGGAATTATGAAAACTTTCGGGCCTCATAACTGCTATATTATTAGTCTAAAGAATATAAAAGTATACATTTTTAGAATGGAAATGACTTGATGAATTCATCTGTGAGGTCCAAATTTTTTATTAATTTTTAAAAACTAGATAAAAATATCTAGGGACGGTTTTTTCATTTTTTTGAATTTTGACCAACTTCACCAAAAATATTTGAAATTTGGGCGAAAATCAGGCTTTTTATGATTTTTTTGAAAATTTTGTATTTTTTGACCATTTTTGGTGCAAATTTCTCAAAGTTGGTCAAAATAAAAAAATATAAAAAAACGGTCCCTAGATATTTTTATCTAGTTTTTAAAATTAATAAAAAAAAAATGTTGGCCAAACAATTTTTTTGTTACGTCGCACGAAAAAATTTGGGCCAAAAATCCCGTTTTTTGGGATTTTCTCCAAAAATTAGCATTTTGGCCCAAATTGGAACTCACAGATGAATTCAGCAAGTCATTTCCAGTCTAAAATGTATACTTTTATATTCTTTAGACTAATAATTTAGCAGTTATGAAGCCCGAAAGTTTCCATA
The DNA here is from genome assembly GCF_039555335.1 of Amphiura filiformis. NCBI lineage: Eukaryota > Metazoa > Echinodermata > Ophiuroidea > Amphilepidida > Amphiuridae > Amphiura > Amphiura filiformis. The sequence continues at coordinate 43,608,474 of NC_092636.1, read as the reverse complement.
ATTCCAGGGTTAAGACCACCCTTAATTTATGTGTGATATTTTGGAAACGGCGCGGTGGTGTCGTGAAAAAGCCAACAGCATGCATTAGATGTGAACTAATAGAGGGCGTATTCACCAACCAAACCACTGCACGTTTCATGATGCAGTCATGTCTACAGTAGAATTCACCACGACCTTTGCAGGACTTGAACCCCATTAAAAGCTATTAAACCAAGATAACACTCATTGAAAACAGCTCAACTATGTTACACCAGATCTTCTCTGGTTAAATCCACACACACACACATGTGTCTGTTTTACCTGTGTGATGAGCAATGAGCTGGTATTATAGTTTCAGTTGGGTGAACGATTATAAAGCAAACACAAGGTAACAATTACTGTGTGGCCTTTGTTCACGAAATGAGACAATACTGTGCATATTGTTAACCACATTCTTGAAAATGAGAAACATAATGGCTGTGGGCCGTAACACGGTTTGGAAATAATTTCTTCATATTTTTGGTGTTATCTGTCGTTTACATATCCTTCCTAAAACACCAAAGTGCGAATATTTCCAAACACCTAAATTAGCTAAAAATTTAGGACATGTTACAAAACTATATTTTCTAGAATTTCAGAAGAGTACTTTTAATATTGGCCGGTTATTTTTTTTTTTTTTTCGTTAACTAGGCAATTACCCATACTTCTATCATACACTATTTGTAGAGGTTACGCGTCAATGGTAAGAGCACTGTGTATTGTGTATAGGAAAACGGACAGTAACTGCAGTATGTCAGGCAGTACAGTACACGGCTCACGTGACGTATAAAGCTGATGAAACTTTGCTAGACCTTGGTTTTTTTTTCGATTGATGTGAGACATTTAATATAAGATGACATGTTGGAAATCGGTATACGCATTTAAATCCATCCACGACAGTTAATACTGTTTGAGGCAAAATGGGTGGAATTTTGACGAATCTTGGGCGATTTTCCGAGGTAAATGCGCCCAATTCATTCTACTTTTCTCTGACTCTTTACAATAGTCCTTTTCCGCTATTGCAACATAGTGCAGTTTTGTCCACGGCAAATTCACCGTGACCTTTTCAGCCATAAACCCGCTTAGTGAAGATTAAACCGAAATATGCAGTACTAAACCATTATAGTAATCGATTGTCCAGTGCACATTTCTTACCACGTGATAATATTAATCCAATGAGCGATCGAATTGTCTGCTACGGTCGACTAATCCAATCGATGATGACGCTATTGACATGTACGGGTGGAGCTCCACTGACTGAGTTTTGGGGATTTTTCACTAGTTTGCTATCATTAATCATCAAGGCGCTCCACCGTTATTATAAGGACTATGCTAATAATTTAAAGATTGACATGTAGACAATAAACCATACTTGATTGACAGAAAGTCGGTGATTAGTTGTTTGGTTATCAAAAACTTCCTTCACCCAATGGAATTTGGGGAGCTGCACAGATAATTGGTGGATGTTACAATCTAAGTGCGGATAGGTCTGCGTCTGAGCCTGGGTTCGGCTGCAACTGGCCTAGATGCTGCGATCTGATTGTGATGATTTGGCAGCGAAATTACAGCGCTTTGAATCCTTCAAGATCTAGCTGAAAAAAGGCGCTATATAAATCCGAAATTTATTTATTATAAAGTACTAAATTTGTACCTATTACGGTTTGATGGCACTCTTCTTCCAAACGCGACCAAGTCAGGGCGGCCTGGTGAAGCAAAATGTGCATTGGATTAACACGGGAGTTTGGATAAGATGGTAGATTTCCTTTCTCATACAAATGCATGCTCCCCCGTTATTAAAGCTTGTACCGGATTAAAAATTCAGATATTTTGAAAAGAATAAGTAATTGAAACATAGAGCAAGTACTAAAATCATTTTATACTTTTTGATATTTGACGCTAACTAGTTTATCTCCTATACCCACAGCACAGCGCTACTAGTACGGGTCAATTACCTATGTGAGTGCCCCTGTGTTGTGTGCATACATGTAGTTAACAATAACTGCATGATGAACTGCTCTTTATAATATTTATTATAGAATTTATTGTGATGGTAAAACAAGTTGAGATATTTTCAGTACAATCATCATGATCATACCATTATTTTCTGTAGAGCCCACAATTTAAATAGTGTCATTTTTACCCATAACTCTATCATTTCTGAACCACTTTGACCATAGGAATACGTTGGCATGATGGGTTTGAATCACAGAATGACCGATTCTTGCAATAATCAGGGAAAACCATACATAACTGGCAAAACTATGCCGGAGCCTGAAAAAAAATGCAGCCTCCTTTGCGGCTAGGATACGTTCCTGCTATTTCACAAACAACACCATCGAGTGATTCAAGTCATCCGAGGAAGGAACCCGATGGGTGTCCCTGGTTGAAGATATTCCGTAGCTAACATTTGGAGAAACTTCCAATCCGTTCTGATGAGTTAGATTATCATTTACGAACTTTTACATTGGATATTTCGAGGGTTCCGAACAAGAAAGTCGTAACTCACTATGCCCAGCTCTCATAAAATAGATAAAGTTGGCTCCTTGCTTTGGTCTTCAAAAATTAATATTTTCTCCACAATGTCTTTTGTTTTCTATTGAAATTTGTCACGATTAATGGACTGTATTAATATCTATAGTACCCTGGCGACTTTATGCTCATTTGTGGGAGCAGGTGATTGTGAGTTGAGGCTTTCTGGTTCCCAACCATGCCAACCCTCGATTTGTTATTTTGAGATGCTTATCAGAGATCGAGGTTTAAAAGAGCAACTTTCAAGTCATTTGTTAATTATTTATTTTCATAATGTGATATTTTACGCGAACGTCTGATTGGTAACTGCACCAATATCGTCTTGTCGCTTAAACATGGGACATAATTATGTATCAATGGGCGATCGAAAGTAGTGCATGTGTAAGCGACTGCTCCCTTTTGTTTGGTCAAGTGGGCTATTGGTCACGCGTTTCAGTAATACAATATTTTGTTTCAATAATATATTGCGTCATGTCATGGATATCCAAATGAGAATAAAACAAGCATGCTCCAGGTGCATAATTATGTAAGTAAGTGTCACATACTTTTGAATGAGAATAAATCATTAAAATGTACATATCGGTCGTACCTTCCTATTTCGTATCCTTTCGACTGGAACAGCTACTCGATCTCAGTATATACTACAGCATGCAGCGCGGCGTCGTCGAGCATCTCACTAGAGTAGAGCGTCTCAGTCTACACTAAGCTTTTGATTCATGATATTCAAATTTACTATAATTGTGTAAAGTTTTCTGCAATTCGATACACACAGACTGGCTGAGGACGATGGCATTGATACAGTGTTGTGTGCAAATTTACTCCCCTGCTCTGCCGAAATCACGGGCTGCCGAACAAACGGAATGCCGAAATCCCGGGATTTAGGCAAGCGGGGTGAGGGACGAAAAATAAAGTACTTGTGCTGACACTGCTAGGGAAGATAATCGCGTGATGGTGTGATCGCTTGCACTGTATCTACAGGATGTGCTTTACAACTTAAGGAGGCTGTGTACTCTCAGACATGCATGTAGTAAAAGTGCAATAACTTTGTAATTATTCGCGCAAGACATATAAAAGTATACATTTTTATGAAGGCAAGACATCAATAAATCTTAATATAAATACAGATTTGGGGTAAAACAACAATTATGAAGAAAATCACAAAAAGTGAGTTTTTGGCAATATTTGTTAGGTATATCATAAAAACGGTTTTTTATTTTTTGATATTGGCCTTATTTTTTTGAGATATTGACCATATAAGGCATCAAATTGAACTTTTAAAATTCACAAACGCCTATTTGCACAAAATGATGTCTAAAATCGGAAATAGACCAAAATATAAAAAAAATGAGAAAACCGTTTCTTGAGTCGATGATCATATTTGCTTACCTATAGATGCTGTATTTATTGAGTTATCGTGTACCTAAATCGTCATTTACCGAGAAAATGAACATTGAAATAATGGCCGTTGAAATTTAAAGTGGTCACATTTTGCACTTTCATCGAATCTCGCAGGAGAATGCGGCAGTTCTCGTTTTTGTACCTTATATTACGTCAATATCGGGTAAATCCACAGCCCCTTGAGAAGTTTGAGCGAAATCCATTCATAACTTGATATTTAAATCGGGGAAAGAACTTGAAAAAACCCACATTTTATCAGCTAAAACGGAGCCATTTGACCACTAGGTTTTTGTGAAATCAGTGCTTCCGTGGTGTTTCCATAAGATGCGCCGCGCATGCAGATAAGCGTCGCGTATGCGTAGCGTATTTGTGCGTTAACAAATTGCGCGATACGCAACGCAATGCGTTGTTGCTCGCGTGTACCCTTGCTGGTTCAACAAAGATTTTCTTTCCTTTTCAAACAAACACGAGTGGAATAGTGAAATAAAATCCTTAAAATATTGCAGTTGGAGTTTACAAATCTGGATTTTCATTCCTTGTATTTATAAAAAACATAACAAAGTACAAACATATCAAAAAACCCTCAATTTTGCGAAAGAAACAATGTCTAGAGTACACAGCTGCCTTAAGGAAAGGGCATAAGGATATATTTGAGACGATTCATTGAGACAAATTTAGGAAAAATTAGGGTTATTAGTTTTTGTGAAAATTAACAAAAACAGCGGGTTTTTTTTGCCCACGATTTTTTTTTGCGGGGGGGGGGGGTGCATAAATATTCCGCAATTTTTTTATGAATGTTTCTTGAATTTATTAGAATTTTGACCAAGGCCAACTTGAGAAATTTTCACCAAAAACTGGTTGAAAAATCCTCAATTCCACCCAACGTTCAACCATTTTTGTTGGAAGTTTATCGAAATTCAAGAAAATAATAATAATAAAGTCCTAGATATAACATATCTCGTTTTAAAAATAAATGTAACTCCAATATTTATTAAGAAGTTACATTGTATGAGGCCCAATAGTTTTCATAATTCCAGAGACAAATCTTAGACCCATCTTGGAATAGATTCATCAGGATTGTATAAAATCATAAAGCTCGTTAATACGCTGGCGAAGTTACGTAATTAATCGGATTAACTACCATAGCAATAGGTACAATTTTGAATATACCGCGCTGCACTACAAGCAGGTTGCACTCATCACCTGTCGTCAATCATATAATAGATTGAATACAATACCGCTCTTTTCAAAGAGATTAATCTTACAGGTGCAAGTGATTAGCATTTCTTTGACATCTATGGTTCAATGCAGAGGTACTGCGTGAACGTAGTAGTGCAGCGCGATATAATAAAAAATTGTGTGTACCTATTGCTATGGTAGTAAATCCGATTATTACGTAACTTCGCCAGCGTATTATGTAGACAAGTTCAATTTTCTACTCACGGTTAGACAGTTTCGTCAACCAGGTCGGTTGACTTCTTCAGTAATGCGATGATCCACCTACACTCCCGCGAAATTTCTCATTCCTTGGGTGCATATTTCTTAACAGCGGATCATACATGTGATTTAGAGAGTGCACGGTTGAAATATGATTTTTTCGAAAATTCAGCATTTTTTTTTACCATTTTTGGTGCAAATTTCGAAATTTGGTCGAAATTCAAAAAAATGAAAAAACAGCTCCTAGATATTTTTATCTAGTTTTTTAAAATTGATAAAAAAAAAAATTTTGGCCCAAGAATTTTTTTGGTAGGATGTACGAAACAGAAGTGGGCCAAAAAACAGTTTTTTGAGATTTTGGGCAAAAAATTAGCATTTTGGCCCAAATTTGACCTCACAGATGAACTTATCAAGTCTTTGCCATTCTAAATACGAGGGGCAGTCAGTATGTTTTAAGAGTTGACTCGTGACGTCATATGTGGATTGTTTTCATGGCATTTCTCAATGATTACATAAACACTGTACCTTTGTCTTTGAAACAACACATGTAAAAATTATATCATACACATGATTACGTAACAGCATTAGCATAAAATCAATATACTAGGGACACTGCCAAATCACACAAAAAGGCGGGCCTTTTAAATTACAGAAAAAACACGTGTTTACAATGTCCAAAAACAGCAAAAGTACAAGGTGCATATGGCTAGTTTTGGGCAGGAATAAACACTAGGTCCTCCGTTTGCATTTGGTAAAATATGAGACTTGCCATTTAACTTTGGTGGAAATGGGACGTCTGGAAACTTCAACAACTTTAGGGCTTGAATGGAAGCAAAATTATTCTGCAAAAATGGCGAAAATGAAAAAGCAGTTATTACAAATGACATTAATTATCTCCAAAATGAAACAGACTAAAATATAATGACTGGTCACGTGTGAGAGCTGGTACTCAGTGCGATGATAACTGGTGCAAATGAAACAACAATCTGCGCATGCGCAGGTGGGATGACCGATACAACATGGTGGAAATGCACAAAAATTGCTAAATTCCATGTAAATAGGGCCTAAAATATTACAAAATGCTATGAAAATTGTAATTTAAATATTCATATGAATTTTTATGGATGATCTCAACCTGAAATGAACAGAAAAGTTTTAAAATAAATTTCTCATTCAAACGATGGCCTCTCTCTTTGTACCACTACTTTTTGTATAAATGTAACAATGGTACAATAACAGTTATATTTTAATCACGGATTCAAATATTTTCTAGGGAGACTCCCGTTTAAATTTCCACGTTTGCTATTTTTGGCAATATCAAGATTTTTAAAGAAAGAAAAGCCTTGTTTTTTTCAAAATAAGACATATTTGACCACGCATTTTAAATAAACTAAAACCTTTACAGCCCAACAAACATGGTTTAATGAACTGGTAGTTTGTGTTCTATTACTGTTCCAAAAGGCAGTATTCTCCATTCTTTAATTCCCGTGAAAATATAGAAAATACAACAATACCTCTTTCAGCCTCTTATTTCCCTTAACAAAAACGCCTCAATTTCATCAGGTGACTCTAGACCATTGATTTTATGCTAATGCTGTTACGTAATCATGTGTGTGATAGAATTTTTACATGTGTTGTTTGAAAGACAAAGGTACAGTGTTTATGTAATTATTGAGAAAGGCCATGAAAACGATCCACAAATGACGTCACGAGTCAACTCTTAAAACATACTGACTGCCCCTCGTATGTATACTTTTATATACTTTAGACCAACAATTTAGCAGTTATGAGGCCCGACAGTTTCCATAATTCCAGGGTTCGGATCAACCTTAAGTCAAGACAATTATGACATTCGCATCACTTCCCACACACGACGTGGAGTATCAGGAAGTTAAATCACAATATTGTTATAGTCTTTCATGAATTTTTTTTCTGCACTACATGTATATAAGGCCTAAAATATTGTTTGATTGGCGTAACATAAAAAACTATGTAGGTAGGGATTTGTTTTACATTTAAAGCTGAAAGTGCGTTTGATAAAGGCCTTAGAACTTTTTTTCTTCTATTTTAAATTTTTTTTAAAAACTTTTGTTTGCAAAAAAAATAGGGAAGGTCGGCTTACGGCAATCAAACAATTTTTTAAGCTTAGGCCCCGGTGTTTAATCTCGCCGATTACCTCAGCGTCGTCTCGGAGCATTTCGATGGCTCTCCTGCGGCTTGCAGTTTCAAGCCGCAGCACGCCGATGAATTAATATAGTGTGGCCATATCCCTGGTTGCGAATTCGCGAGCAGTTATGGGCATCGAGTTCGCAACATCTTGCCATCTTCTTGCTCTGCGGTTTGCCATTCACTACTCAAAACCTTTATATTAATGTTTATTGTTGTACTTACTTGAGTTTACTCACCGTGAGCAATTTGCGGATCAATCGATATAATCCGGCAAAGAATCAACGCACTCAAGGACACTAATTTGTAAGGGTATTGTTGTCAAGTGTTATAAGCCGGTTGCGAGAAATGTAGGAGTTGGGCCGATCAAGCCGATGAACGGGTGACTGAACATGGCTTTTCATCGGGCAGACACATATTTTGTTAGTGCATATCGCAACAGTATTTTGTTTCTCAGCATAGGCGCATCGGCGTGGGTCTGCGGCTTGGGTTCCGGGCACGCCGCAGAGTTAATCGGCGATATTAAGCACCCAGGCCTTAATGGCATGTGAAACAGAACCATCCAGAGGCCGTGTTAACCCTAGAACTACCAGGGGGAGGGCTCTATCACCCACTAAAGTTTTTCATCCGTCATAAAAAAAACCGTGTGTGTTTACACCCAAACGACCTAAGCTAATCGTAGATCTATCTTTTAATTGTGCTCGTTTTAGCGAAAAAAAATTACCTTACCCGGGAATAGGACCGGCCATCAAACATGATCTGAGAAAGGGAGTTGGTGAGGCTCGCCATTGGTTTCTACAGTAAAATCCATGATTTTCATTTCGCTCTTGTAAAATCATTCCAAGAGCCATTGACTTTTTATTTGTTAGTTAAGTTGAAATAGTCATTTCCTTTTATATTTAGGAGAAAATTAGGTGAAAATCGCACGTTCATAGGATTTTAGCCGAAAATTAATTTGGCCTATAATACTTCTGTACATAGCCAGAAAGTCCCAAATTGGCATGGGCGCGCTCATATTATGACGTCATAGCGATGTTATGTGGGGAGTGTTTGTACTTATTTTGTTCGTAATTATTTTGGTTGGCCGGCTCCGCATCCATATCTTTTTACTGCGTATTGTTACCATGGATACGGTTCAATTCGTTGCTCTTTAAATTAATATTGCATTTCACAGCTGGTCTGGTTTTTAAATTATATATTATGCTTGATGATAATATACTTATGTGAAGTATTTTGAAGCCTATTCAATTTTTACACTGAATTTGTTTTATTTTGATGTAAATTATTTTGTGATTATGATTTTCCTTTCCAAATAACGGTATAATGACGTTTATAATTGGGGAGGGGCGTTGCAACAACCCCTCTCCTCTTCGTAGTCCGCGTTACTAAATACGGCTCAGTGTTTAATGTATGTTTATAGAACGAGCAGTAATTACAAACGATTGCAGGCAATACCTCTGATTGTTTTTGTTCAACACGTGTTATTCAATTATGACAATAATTTCATGTTTCTGCCGGATGATGAAGAGGAAGAAGCAATACATAGTTCTCCTTGGAATGACTGTTTTAAGCTTATGCCTTATTCAGGTCCATATAAGCGAATATACAATTAGTGCGTTTTCACACAGAGTTCGAAAGAGAATCAGGTGAGATTTATAATGCTTAAGGAATCGGATAGCAACGTTTGCACAGTATTTTTGTAGGACCTGAGAGCATATCAGACATATCTGATATCAAATTTTTTTATAATATAATTCGCGATACAAATTTTATGGCAAATGATTAAAATTTGATATATTTTATATTTTTGATATTTAACAGTCCCCGAGGGAACTTTGTAAATCTAATGATATGTACTTAAAGTGTATGTAGCTGGGATGAAAAGTCGACCCTCAATTGAAAATTTTGACCTTTCATATTGAAGATATACATTCCTACCCCCCCAAAAAAAAACCCCTATATTTTTTGGTGATTTGGGTGAAAAATCCATATCTTCAATACGTAAGGGCAAAATATTCATATGATGGACGGCTTTTCATCCCAGCTACATACACTTTAAGTACATATCACTAGATAAAATTACATTACAATTTACTTCGAGAACAGTTAAATTTCAAAAATATTAATTTTTAATCATTTGCCATCAAAATCAAAATTATTTTATCGAAAGGACATGAATTCCTCGTATTCATAATGCAATTCGATAAGTCTGATGTGTTCTTAGGTCCCACAAAAATATGTAAAAACGTCGCTATCCAAGACCTATTTATTTATTTATTTATTTATTTATTTATTTATTTATTTATTTATTTATTTATTTATTTATTTATTTATTTATTTATTTATTTTTCTATTTTTGTATTAATTAATTAATTAATTAATTAATTAATTAATTTTGATTATATAACTCTGATCGAAATACGAATAGAGAAAACGTTGACATCAGACTTAAGCTGATGTATAATATTGTAGATATCAAAATTATTGTACGACTTCATCTGTTCAAAAGTATTTGTATATTTCCAGTGATTGTTAACATGTAAATTGAGTTCAAAATGCTGGTAGGCTATGTCTTGCTGATACACTGCAGTTTGTTAAATATACGTACATGTATATTGGCACGCACAGTAATTCAGTGGCGGATCCAGGAATTTGGGAAGGGGGGGGGCACACTCGACGTTTTGCCAGTGGCGGATTTAAGCTGTTAACAAGGCCCCTTGCTATTTTGGACTACGGGGCCCGCTGTCGTTTTTTTTGTTGCTTCGTGTGTGGGGTGTGTGTGTGTGTGTTTTTTTTTTTTTTTTTTTTTTTTTTTGGGGGGCTTTTCACCTACAAGCTTCTTTTTAAAAGAATTACTTCTTATCTTATTAAGTTTTAAATCATAAGCACAGTGAATCATAAGTGACTTTTGGCCAAGATATCCAAGGTCGAGGGCTCCCAGAGGCCAGAGTGTCAAAACAAAGGGCCGGTCGTTTCTCAGTAACTAAGGCACGTCTGCACATTATCGCCGCCCACTTTTGCGGTGACCACGAAGCTTCGACTGACTGACAATGTATCGGCGACCAACAATGCATGACTCAATACTAAAAGTAATCGTCACCGCGAAGACTGTTGGCCACCACGACGTAGGCCTACCATTCTAATTGGGTCGATAAACTTTGAAATAGCTGATTGCAGTTACGATATCTTAAGCTTACATACAATCGATCGTATCATTTTGATCTTGTAGTATATTTAGTAAAATCAATGGTAGCATAATCTTAATTATTAACTAACGGCAATGATAACCATCTGCCCATATCTTTTTACATATATTTAACCAGGTAGGGCCTACGTCAGTTCAAACAAGTCAATTAATGGAATAAACAAACGTTTATTTCACCCACAATATGAACAGTGCCTTGATCTTTATCCTGATCCTGTACACTGCAAACTATTCTTTTGATAATTTGCTATGACAACACAATACATTTTTGAAGCTGTTCGCGGTGCATTTCTTCACGGAGACGAAGTTCGCCGATAAAACTTCTTATCACTTTGTCTATGCAATGTGGCAAAACATGGGGTGATTTGATATTGTGTCCCCATCTAAACACATGAGGGATGTCCCCCTATCCCCCCGGGATTGGTGCCCCCGTCCCCGGGATTGATGCCCATGATTACATTTATGATCTCAGTATAATGCCAAGGTCATTCGACATTTGAGGGAAGGTTATTTATTTTAAATTTAGTAAATTTGATTCACTATAAACAGCAGCCGTAGCGATAAATTAAGATGATCGTCAACGATGTGCTCAAAATTCAGCAAATTTAAAATAAACACGTTCATATTGCCACGATTCAGATCTATACATTCACACCATTGCAAAGCCCGTTATACACAGCTGGTCAGACGTTCTCTACACGGTATTTTGTAAGCTTAGTCTATAATCAATACAAACTCAACAACACGGATCTTAATCTAGTTATCCATATACATTATCGAACTATTTAATTGATCAATATCACATTTTATTTTTTATTTCTACACGTAACAATAATTGTTATATTAAATTAAATATTATCATTTTTTAATATTGTTTGATGGCTACAGCATCATTACAAACAAACACCTGTTGCATGTTGTTGTCAAATAGCATGTATGTAGATATAAATGATATTATATCTTTTTTAATCTGTTTATCACATTATTGCAGTATTTTTGGGCGAGAAACGCGAAGCGTTTCTCGACCTTATTGTGATGGGTTTTGGCCTACTTATTTCCTCACAGCGTTGCAGAATAAAAATAAAATAATCGTGCTGTCTATGTAATCAGGAAACTACAGAGGCGATAGTGTACATTTAAATTTGTCATTACTACTTCATGTTGATATTCAAACAGTGCTATAAAGTTGTCTTACCAAGGAATGTGTTTGTATTAAAAGAAATAATTGTTTTACAACTTGGATGAACTAGAATTACTTTTATGCAAATCCGAAAAATGCAACAGATATTTTTCATTTCTTTAAGATTTAGCGGTATTGCCAGATTGTACGTACAGTTGGGCTACATTAATAGCCTCATTATAGTTTTATTGATACTGGCAAAATACTTGCCTGTATGTGCTTGTTGTTCTGCTATAGCGTATAGAATCTGTTAATGATACTATAACCACACAGTCAATTGATTTATGTCAACATGTCCTTTTCACGAGGCTGTGTTTATATAACTGAATTCATTTATACAAACACAACCTTGAGTAAATTAAAGAGAGTACTTAAGGGATCTGGAATAAGCGTTTCGATAGTATTTTTGGTGGGACATGAGAGCACATCAGATATATCGAATTGCATTCTAAAAACGAAGAATGTCTTTCTGATATCAAATAATTTCATTTTTTGAAAATCACGATGTAATACAAAGTTTATGACAAATTATTAAAATTGGATATTTTTCATATTTTTGATATATAACAGTCCTCGAAGTAAATTTTATAAATCTAATGACATATTCTTAAAGTGTATGTAGCTGGGAGGAAAAGCCGACCTTTTTGACCTTTCATATTGAAGATATGGATTTTTTCCCCAAAATGACCTAATTTTTTTGTGTTTTGGGAAAAAGATCAATATCTTCAATACGAAAGGTCAAAATTGATCGTCGGCTTTTTAATCCCACCTACGTACACTTTAAGTAAAAATCATCATTTGCGAATTTCAAAAAATCAAAATTATTTTATATCAAAAGGACATTCTTCGTATTCAAAATGCAATTCAACATGTCTGATGTGCTCTAATGTCCCACAATAAATACTGTCCAAACGTTCATACCCCACCCCTTAAAAGGAGAAACTTCGGCACTGAGGCGATAAGAGAAAATATATTTACTTTAGCACTTATGGATCCTGCCGATTGAGTCTGTTAAGTGAGGGGTGTTGTTGACATTAAAACATGTTAACATATTATAAATATTTGAACAGTAACTCGTTATGGGATTAGCTAATAATACTATTTTGATATGTTTCAGGTGGTGGTCGCAGTGCAGTCTCTAAATTCAGTAAATTTCCATCGTCAACCGTGTAATTGAATGGGATTATTTTGAAATTTTAAAACGCTTGAAATATCACAAACAAATAGGCCTATGTTAATAAATAATATAAATACAAGCTAAAACCGTTGGGGTTCGATAATGAACCCCACACAATTAACCGAGTATATTGGAAAATGCCATACGGTCGGGCGGTGTCACAAGTTGCCGGCTCTATCATGCCACTCGCCGCCTGATAGGTTTCTACCTCTTACAAATGTTATTCGGGTCAAATTTATTGTCAGAACACGGAGATAAAATAGCATTGAAATAGAAATAGATGTATCAAGGACGTTTATGAACATTAATAAATAGATGTATCGAGGATGTTACGTTTATGAGCATTAAGACATAGATGTATCAAATTGTTATACGTTTATGAACATTAATAAATAGATGTATAGAGGATGTTACGCTTATGAACATGATTTTCAACATTGTTAACAATATTGCTAGTATGTCAACAAATGAAAGTTCTGTAATTTGTTGAAATTCTTCAATACTAAATTATTTTGAATGTCATCAAATTGTACATATCTAGTCACATTTTCGATGTATTAACAACTAGCTATGTAGCAAAGACGTTAACTTCATGTGCACAACATTAACGCTCTTATTTTGTAAACATTGTATACACATAGCTACTTTAATCAACAATAAAATGTTCTGTAATTGTTCATTATCCTTCATTTCTATTAGACTTTCAGTGTATTAGCAAGTAGATGTATATATGTATAACAGATGTTATTCGTTTGTAAACACTTTTTTCATAAACATAGGATACCCAAAGCTACTTATTATGCTAACAATGAACGTTCATTGACTGTTAGGCTAAGTAAACGTTACAGGATAATATGTATTCAAATTCTGCCTCAAGGTTCCTGCTTAAATTGTGTTCACGAATCAACTAAGATTTATTTGGCCCCACCTTTTGCCAGTAAATAGGCTGTCATGAATTATCCAGTGTATTTTTTATTATACGTGCCCGGTCTTAAAACTTGGTACACAATAGCTCACCAATCTGAAAGCCTGTTTTAATCACAATGGTCAGAATTAAATAGTCAAAATGATTAGACAAATAGGCTACACTGTCCGTACACTGAGTACAGTCTCATTGCAAGATCATGGGCTAAATACCGTAGTCCTTGTCATTTGAGGTACGTAAAACATACTCATTATGATCGATGCGAATTATAGAAACAGTTCAAACAATAAAATAACTACACCTTTATCTTGACACTTCCTCATTTGCTCGCCCTGTTCCTTTTTAAAGGAATTTTTATTGATGTATAGCATGATAAAAAAATTAAAAACAAACAAACAAAACTCATCACATAAATATGCCAGATTTATAATAAGTGGCTAGGAAACCATAGAATAAATAATTTAAAACTTCATTTTCTCATGTTCTGTATACCGACTTCTTACCAGTTTAATATGATTTAAAATATAAAGCTTTATTTTATTCAGCATTTATTTCAGCATAATCATAATTGTTGACTAATTTGTTGTATTAGATATTGCAAAGGCAATGATAACCATCAGTCCAGATCTTTTTAGTGTCTTCCTAAATTTAACAAAAATGGTACAGCTGTTTAAACAATACTGAGAACAAGGAGTATTTTTTAGTATTCACGAGCCGTTAGTTCGTCACCGCGCAAGTAGCAACCACTATAATGATTTCCTAACCGATAGGTAACATTCCACCTGCCAATAACATTAAAAAATATTGTATATGGATATATTATGAGGCCCTATGTCACAGAGGAAGTTGCCCAAAGTGGTCAAAAACTGTCAAAATAGTACAAAGTTATTCAAAGTTTCACAAACTTGCTTAAAACTTCCTCGAAATCGCGGTAAGTTTCACAAACTTGCTTTTAAGTTCCTCAAAATCACGTAAAGTTAGTCGAGGGCTTATTAATGGATTATCGATAATCAATCATTATTCAGTCAATATAGTCAATCAAGATTAGGCCTACTTTTCAAAAAACATTAAAATGATGGGGGTTGTCCCGTCAATCAATAATCGATAATCAAATTCGGAATTGCAAAATGTGTAATAAGGGTCTTTTAATATTTAGTTTTCGTAAGTCTATTGTTCAGAAACGAAAACGCAAGGGATTAAGTGAGTTGATCTGTAACTTGAATTCATTATTACATAGTGCACTTACGTCCACGGCGAATTCACCGTGACCTTTCCAGCCATAAACCCGCTTATTTAAGATTAAACCGATATATGCAGTACTAAACCATTATATAGTAATCTATTGTCCAATGCTAATTTATTACCACCTGATAATATTATGATATTGATCCAATGAGCTATTGTGCATTGGAATAACACGACGAGTTTGGATAGATGGTAGGATTTCTTTTTAATAAAAATGTATGTTCCCCCGTTATTAAAGCTTGTACCGGGTTGAAGATTCAGATATTTGGAAAAGAATAAGTAATTGAAACATAGAGAAAGTACTAAAATCATGAGTGCCCCTGTGATGTGTGCATACATGTAGTTAACAATAACTGCATGATGAACTTTGAAGTATCAATCAGATTATTTCAATAGAGGTAGATGCCTGTGTCAATTAAGGCTGGAGAGTCAATATTATGGAACACTGGTGTTTTTAATGGTCAATCGCCCTCTCGTCTTTGATGTTGTTAAATTGATTCACATTAATATGTCGAGCCAGGGGTGTACCACTGCCTGGATACGTTACTATGGGAAACGAGACGGTCAATAAATCACCCATGAATTCAACATTTTAGAATCCCGATTGAAAGCCCAACATCTGAACATGGGCTGATCAGTTAGCAGCCTGGACAACCGATTCTTTTGTTTAGCAAGGCTCACTCAGTCATTTAATGTGGCAATACAAACGATCGAATTTGGTGTTGAAACGAGCTAAATTTTGAGTTACACCTTTTCAATGTAAAATTAATTTTCTCGGCCAAATGAAATGCAATCATTTTCATTCTTTCAGTAAATGTCAGGTCAAATTGTAGTGCTTGATACTTATTTTTTTTTCTAATCCTAGTGTTAAACTTAGGCGTGAAATTTAGTCATTTAGTGTAAGATTTTCGATTTTGATAGGCTTAAACTCTGCCCGCGAGCCTTTTTTTGGATCAACCTTTTAGCTTTTCAAAGTAAGATAGTTCGCTAATGAAGGATTTTTCCCAACTTTCTAACGCACATCACCGTGAGCGATATATCATAGTTTTGTCAGAATTTACGTTTTGATTTCACCATTTTTCACCGGCTGAATTTTTTCAAAATCAACGCGTGAAATATAAGGCTAATAATACTAGCATTGTGGATCGATATCCCTGGGTTTAATAGGAATACCGGCATGATACAGTGTTGCCAGAACTTCAATATAGCAACGAAATTCCCAGGCCTAATAGCGCTCCTATACTGATCATGTTTATAGCACGATGAGGATATTTCATCATCACGTGAGTGATTCGGAAATATGTGTTGAAATTTGCTTCTCCTCAAAACAACTTTGCCCGAAGGCTTACATGCAATTGGGCAATATTTTAAACAAAACTTTCTTTTACAAAACATTATATTACGCTGTATGTTTTATGATCAAGCAAACTGTTTGGAACACACTTCCAAAGAAATAACCTTCGTAACGCCCCGGCGTAACGCCCCAGACTTCCGTTATTTAAACGCCAGAAATAGATTGTCCTTATAAGAAGCATCAGAGATTGTGGCTTATAAGAACCGTTCATTATCATTGTTAACTTAAACAGGTTTTTGTTTTTAAACATCTTTATAAATTGATTGTTTTTATGTTTGTTTGTAAATTTCGTGCTTTACGCGCTTTGAGTTCCTCATCAGAGATTGTGCCTTATAAGAACCATTCATTTTCATTGTTAACTTAAACAGGTTTTGTTTTTAAACAAAAACCTGTTCAAGCTAATTATTTAAAATTGCTTGCCTATAACTTGGATGTTAATACTTGACGTAGTGTTTCAATTGTCATGAAGGTGACTGGGTATGGTGCCTTTTGTTTGTGTTTGTTTGAAACTGCTTTTGGAAACCCACCGAAAGTCATAGGCCCTGATGAAGCAGCCAAAACAATACCAGGTTAAACATGGAAGTTTATAAAAACACATTTGTGGCAACAATAAGCCTTGCATTGAAAGTCGTGGTTAAAGTGTGTTGATTACCACACCAAAGTTTCTCTACATACACCCCCACTACCCACCTTACACACCTCTTTACCCACCCCACCCTATAGGCCTACATACATGTACATGATATTACATAATAATATATAGCCCCGTATATAGCATAGCTATACATTTAGGTATAGCGCTTAATTATGACAAATATGGTAGGCCTACATGTCAAATTAAAAACAAACCCGAACACTGATGAATCTCTACAGAAACCCGAACACAAGTCTGAAGGGTGTAATGAAAATGGCAACCCGCGATGGGGGGTAGGTCATACAAAATTCACATGGAGATAGGAGGGACAGAAGATTAAAATCCCCTATAATAACACGCTAATTTTTCTAGGTTTGGACCCTGGATTTTCATGAACCTCAAGCGTGCGTCTCTTAATACGGACTAACCTAGGTAAACAAACACACAGACAGACAAAATGGTTTTCATAATCATGGAATGCATATAAATTGAAATTGCAGGCTATCACGGGAGCAAATTTTAAAATTCACCTCATTTACCAATTGGGGATTTGGGCTAGTCGGGCAATCTTCATGATCTTTGCTTTTCAATGGAAAATTGCCCTGGATGACAACAATGAAAATATCGACTATTTCTGCTGGTTGCGCACGAGATGAAAGCACCGAGTTTGACATTTTCAGAGCATGAAGGGAAAAAGGGTAAAATAAAAACGGAAATTCTGACAAAACTATAATATATAGACCCACACGATGTGCTTTACAGAGGTGGGAAATATCTTTCTTTAGCAAACTATTAGTTTGAGACGCTAAAAATCAATTCCGTAAAAAGCTCGCAGGCGAACTCAAGGCCTATAAAAATCAAAAATATCACACTAAAAGATACAATTTGATGCTTAATTTTAACACCAGGATTTAAAAAAAATGTATATCCAAGCACCAAGTTTTTAACTGACATTACTGAAGAAAAAAAAAATATTGCTTTAAAATATGACCGAGAAAATTAATTTCATAGCAAAAAGGTGTATCTCTGAATTGTGCTGATTTTAACATGTATCGATCGACTTTTAGCGCGACTAAGCATTTCTAAAGAATCGGTTGTCCAGGTAGGTGACTGTGATGTTATCCATAGAATGTTCCCACACTAGTAAACGCTGTGATTGCACATTCTTCAGTTTCCCAAGTCACGGTAAACCAGAATATATAAACGTGGGTTTTGATGACTCGATCTAGACGTTCGCTTTTCGTATCTCTTTCCTTGTTGGAAAGGTATAACGTTGACGAGATAGGAACATGTACCGAACATCCGGGACCTACTCTGCCGTGTTTGGCTGAGTAACGGTACATGAACACGGTCTTTTGTGCCTATGTAAATTAGTCATTGTGTAAAGCTGTGTCTATACCCATAGGTTACTCATCATCATCATCAGACTGAATCATTGTCGTTAACTGCACAAGTTATGTGTGCAATTCTAGAGAACGTTGACCGACAGAGGGTGTCAATATAGACCTACGTGTCGCTTTTGAAAAACTATGGATGGCGGAAACCTTCAAAATACGCCTAAGAATACGCCTAAGAATACGCCTAACCTTAGACGTCTAAGATGCAATCTTAGACGTCTAAGATGCATTCTTAGGCGTCAAAGATGCAATCTTAGGGTATTTTTTTTCATAATAGACTTTTTTCATTTGAACATAATCTAGCAGTTGATGTTGTTGTTGCAAACTGAGCGCGCAGTGATAAAACAATAATTTGTTTTAAATAATTATTTTGTTTTTCTGATGACTTGCAGTTAATGTAAGATTTCTATTTGTGTGGCTATAGTGTAAATGATGATGATGACGATGATAATGATGGTGATGATGATGATGGTGTCGTTGTTGTTGTTGTTGTTGTTGTTGTTGTTGTTGTTGTTGATGATGATGATGACGACGATGATGATGATGATGATGATGATGATGATGATGATGATGATGATGATGATTGATAATACAAATGATGTCAGATGATTATTAGAGTCGTGGTGGTGATGATGATGGCAGTGATGAGGGATTTAATTTTATTTAGTATGAAATCTTCACCCCCCCCCGCACCCACCTAGTCAATGTTGTTTTGATACTGAGATAGGAACGGACTATTGGGGGGAGGAGGGGGGTTGCAAGCAATATAAAACATTAATGTTTGCCACTCATGTTACTTGTAATGTTTAAACAAAGAGCACGTGTCTATGGTGTCAACTATACATGTACCCTGCTCATTTTTCATGTATATGTTTTTTCTTAACTCGTGTGCTATGACTGAGCCAAAAGGACATCATCTCCAAATACACAGTTAAGAGACCTCGATGCCTCCATTCAACAAGAAAGTTAACCTGACGGTGTAGGGTATGATGAGTTTACATCCAATACGTTCAGAGGTCAAGTTATGAGTGCACCCACATTATATGGTCAACCAACTATGTCTTTATAATTCGAACAGCGTGTGACATATTTTCGCCAAGGCCAAATCGTCTTTTATAATTGAAGAGATCAGATATGCATAATTTCAGTCTGCAAGAAGACAAGAGGTCAAATTTGTCTATGTTAAAAATAGAATCATGGAGGTATATAAATATATGCTTGGCATGTTTGTTCCACTTTGTTGTTTGTGTATTAATTTTCATCATCATCATCATCATCATAATCATCATCATCATCATCATCATCATCATCATCATCATCATCATCATCATCGTTGTCGTCGTCGTCGCCGTCGTTGTCGTCGTCATCATCATCATCAACATTAATACCTGACTACTACTAGCCACACCAAAACAGCACACCGAAAATAAAATCAAAACAATTAATCAATTTTGCTGCAAGTTCAAAGAAAATTAATATACAAATATTTAAAGACGTCTAAGATTGCATCTTAGACGTCTAAGGTTAGGCGTATTCTTAGGCGTATTCTTAGGCGTATTTTGAAGGTATCCGCCATCCATAAAAAACAGCGATTCATGCGCATGCTCAGCAGGCAAATACGACGGCGATTTAGTACACTGATCATGCGTGCGATTCAGATTTCTGCAAAAGCGATTGAGTATAAATGCATCTTTAGAAATGACTGACGATTGTGTGTTCTCAAGTGGGTTTTATCATGTTAATTAGTGACCTGACACACATTTGTATTGGTTCGATCAAGCATTGATGTTTTGTACTAGATCGTTCAAGCATCTCCAACAAATGTTTCAATGTAAGTGCCTCTGGCCTAGACTGCGGAACTCAGTCCTCAATGATAGTCAGTCATTTATCTTTTGGTCGTTGTATGACTATCATTTGAGGGACTGAGTTGTTATAATATATCTTCCGAGGTGCAATTTCAGACAATAGCTGGGGATTAGTGGGGCAGAGGTTATCTATTGAATCCTTTCATGACCACTGAAGCATAGTCAAGTCTGCCAAGGACACTCGGTACAAATTGAAAGACCATCACAAAAGAATGCATGCATGTCAGGTCATCGACACCAATTTGGTGTTTGTTATGACACAAATTTGGTGTCTGTTATGCACCTCGAAATATGTACCTTAAAGTCTGTATCTGGCCCTAGTGGAAGTAAAAACGGATACTATGGCCAGAGTTCTAGGGCTAACTCGATCAGAGAATCACCATTGGTTTGAATTAGTAATATCGACTCACCAAAACACCGTTGATGTTCATCTGTTTGAAAGTCAAGTTTTAGCCATTTCTTATGGGTTTCACTGCCTTGTCATTTTTTTCAAGATGTTTTTCCTTTGAAATAACGAGGTTACAGGTCTTAAATATGACTGGTAATTAATAATGGTGATCTTTTGATGAGTTAAAAATACGGTCGAAGACGCCATATCGCCTGCCACAGTGAGAGGCAAGACAGGGGAATTTCCCGATGACGTATGCCGACTGGCTGTGTACCATGCGTATGGTTGGCCCGTTAGCAATGAATATTGTGGCCAATCACGACGAACAACAAATTTTTTCGAAGTGGACTTTTGAAAGTCCATAATTTTGAAGAAACAAGGCTTTTTTGGTGTACACCAAAAAAGTTATGGTTTTCTTTAAACATACGTAATGCGTGTATATACTATAGTAT